>NC_079890.1:26446150-26534221 GCF_024868665.1 Triplophysa rosa
GTGAGGGGGATGGCGTGGCAATGCCCACAACCCCGATCTGCAGGGAACCACCCTCAGGGATCGTGACCAACGGAGATGGGTAGCGGGCACTTGTTGAGACCGTGGACTCCGACCGCCCTGCGGCAGACAGCCACACGGCGTCGAAGTCCAACGGCCTCAACGCCCTCATCTCCGCCCTTGAGAGTGGATTCCTGAGACCGGAGTTGAACAGCACTGCCAGCTCCTCCTCCCCAAAGACGCCATTCTCGGCGACATCAAAGAACCTCTCCATATACTCGTCCACACTCTCGCTTCCCTGGCGAAGTCCGCAGAGGCGGCGAGCTAGGTGGGACCGTCCAGTGTTCATACCGCTGCCTGCTGGGTTCTGGGAGGGCTCGTATATTCTGTCACGGATTGGCAGAAGAACCCAAGCGCAGGCAGGCAGTGAAGGGGTTAACAGATATATTTATTATACGAAAAACAAAAACAGAACAAAAACACCCACAATGGGGGAAAACAGAACTAAGAAATATAAAACAAAAGACTTCCCACGGGGGGGCAAAATGAAAACAAGAACAATAAACTAAACTAAAGGACATGACCAAACGTCTTAAATAATACAAGGCACAAAACTCACAAACCACGAACAGGGCAAGGAACAGGAACACGGGTGAGAGCACGAACATGAACATGAACACAAACACAATGCAATATACGAGCACAGGACAAAGAAACATGAGGGTATATAAAGGGAAGACAAACGAGGGATAACGACATGGGGCAGGTGTGGTTAATCAAACACTCAGGGAAAGATCACAAGGAAACGAGAGGAGCGGGGTCAATGACAAGACACTGGAGAGAACGTATATTATTGTCAAAAGGACAATAATAAGTTTCTCTCCACACATACCCAAAGACCTTGTCATGGCTCTGCTACAGGACCAAGAAAAACATGACTAAGGAAGCAGAGCCATGACAGTTTAGGGAAAAACAGCATAATATTACAAGTTTTCACAGTTTTTCTTGTAAATTTGCTTGTCTTTTTCTGTATTTTTTACACTTTTTGACCGTATAAAAAATAGCATGAAAAATCTGTCAAAAAAAAAAAATTCAGTGTGCATCATTGTGGTCCTTCTGAAACCTTGGATGTCCAAATTTGTTGTTTTCAAGAAATGAAAAAAAAAACACTGTACTTTTTAAATGATTAAATACTGCGTTGTAAAAGTTGACAGGTATTTCTTTATACTTTTTATTGGTTAGATATTTGCATAACCCAGTGACAAACACAAAGGGGGACTAATAATAATGATTTATGGCACAAATAAAAAATCACAAAACAAGGAGATACGAGGTTTCAGAAACAGCGATATTAATATTATGGGAATATATTATATACAAATGATCTTTAGTTAATGAACGCATTCAGGTAATTATTATAATCATAACTATGATTAGGAACAAATATTTTAATATGGGTGACTGTGCCTTGAAAAATGCTGTGTCCTTATATGAAAACATACAAAGCAAAACTCCCAAACACTGAGATGCTATTCAGAGTTGGGAAATTTACTTAGCGGGAAACAATTTCCTACAAAGAGCCGTCATTTTACACACACATACCACAGACTCTGAACTTCTAAAAAGAAGTCTACAAAGAAGTTTCTCTTTATATCAGAGCTGAGGCTCCAGCCAGGCATTTGGCAAACACATAAATTGGCCTGGCACATCAATGCTAACTCCTAAAATTCTTACATTTATATCCAAGTAGATTATGTCTGGAAATTCTTGAAATATATGTACTGAATCCATTGTTTGAGAGCCCACTTGAAGAAAAACACATTGTGTGTTATTTGGCGGAAGGGGAGAGGCAACTAATTGGATATGCCATCTACCATGAGTTCAAAGAAGTGTTAATTACTCTGATGTAAACAAGATTAAAACGTCCCGCTGAGAGTCTTGTCCCTATCATTCAGAGCACAGCGTCTTTCTTCTTCAGAAGACAGATATAATGGACTAAGGAGCACTGAGGAGAAATGGAATGGGGGCAAGTGGAGAGATTCGCTGAGATGAGAGGGTAGCTACTAGTTACTGCAGAACCGCAAGAAAGAATGCAAAGACTACATTTAAATGAAGCAAATGGTGGTGAAGATAAAACCATAGCAAGGGTGGCTGCTCAAAGCCCAAAATGATAAAAAGAGTTGAAACACAACTAGCAGCTGAAATTGAAGTAATGGAACAGAGTGATTGTGCATTTAGCAGGGGAGTGGCCCGGAGGGTGACCCGGGGCACAGTTTTCCTCCTTTCTACTTTTGTCCAGAGAATGACTCAGCTGCCGTTTGCTGTTGACTGACAGGATTAATGAAGCTCTTCACAGCACAGCCCGTAGATCAGCGCCTGCTTGTGAGAACACAAAAACTCCTGGCACACGAAGAGGAAGAAAAGAGACTTCATTAGAGTTTATTATTCTCCAGTCCCCTACGTCAACCTCGCTCCCCAGCTTCACTCCAGAGTGAAGAGTCATTTAGGCTCCATTCTTGGTGCTCGGTGCTCGCGTGGGTACGTCACGGGGCGCTACATGCGGATGGCGCTTTAGAGGGCGCTTTCAAAGCTCCAGCTGCAGGCAACATTGCACCATAGTATGAAAGCAGAGATCAATTTCCCCTAATGATACAATTTCTATGTGATGTCTCATTTCCACCTATTCACTCTCGTGCGCGTAGCAGAGGGGAGGGAGTGAGACAATAGGGCATATTTCTGAAATTCTCCATGCTGCCATTTTTAAAGCTCACTACCAGAATGCACACCGTGTGACACTTCTTCAGTGAATAGCTTTATGCTGGAGATAAGTGGGTCTAGTTTATTTTATTATTATTATTCAAATTTTAAGGCTCTTATATCCTTCATATATGCTTACCATGATTAGCAATGCATTATTTTCTGGTTTCAATAATGTATTAAGGGGTATTCCTGTAGTAGTTCTCTTAAATAACGTTAAAACATATACCTGGATATTATTTAAGGTCTTTCTATAAAAGTTTAAACCTAGTTCTGGTCAGGCTTAGGCACTTTATCTACAGTAAATATAGTTTGTTTTAAACAGCAGGAAAATTAAGGTTATAAGAAGTTGGAGTTAATGATGAAAAATTGCAAGTTATTAAACATGAGGATGCCCTCATTATGAAATTTGTTAATTTCTCATTTTAACTATGTTTTTTCTAATCATTTAAACCATCTTTTTAAATTGTTAGAATATTATACAAGTTTTTTTATAATGTTACCTGAAGGAAATAATACTAGACAAATTGTTCTAGTTAGTTGTTCAACATAGTATTTGAACCTGGACAACAAAACCAGTCTTATGGGTCAATTTTTCAAAATTAAGATTTATACATCATGAATAAAGCTGTCCATTGATTTTTGATATTTTAGACCGAGATACAGTTATTTAAGACTCTGGAATCTGAGGGTGCAAAAAAATCAAAATACTGAGAAAATCGCCTTTAAAGTTGTCTAAATGAAGTCCTTAGCATAACATATTACTAACAAAACTAAAGTTTTGATATATTTACACTATAGGAAATTAACTAAATATCTTGACGGAACATTATCTTTACTTAATATCCAAATGATTTTTGCAGGGGCTTTGCTAGAACTATACTGGGGCACAGGCCCAAATTACTATTTCTATAACTTTTTTCTTAAAAACCTGCTGTGTGCAAGAATGCAATGCACTATACAAACTTCCCTTGCTTAAACCGCTATTTCTACAGTGCAACAATACTGGGGAAGGTAAACATTATGTATTTAAAAACAGTGGCGGCTGGTGCACAATGTTTTTAAGGGGACGCAACAAACCATTTGACATGTGATGTAAACGTATCATCACTGCTTAGCTATAAAAGCTTTACTATCAAAGCATGTAATGGTGTTTATTAACATTTACTTTTACGCATTTGGCAGATGCAAATCAAAGTACATTGCATTATACTATATATTTGTATCTGAGTATGTGCAGTCCCTGGGATCAAAACCATGATCTTGACATTTCTAGCTCTAACCACTGAGCTACAAGAAAGCCTTTTTGAATTAACACACTCAAAAAAATGTGTTGTTGGATTAACTTAATTTTTTATGACACCTATTTCCACACAATTGAATTGATTTGTTTGAATTTAAGATTTACTTGTCTGCACAATTCACCCAGTTTAAGTTCATCAACTTATTTTATTTAATTTCAGCTGAATGTAATTCCTTTGTGTTGAGCCAATTAAATTTGAATGCTTCAGTGATGTAAGCAAGATGTAAGGTAAGGAGCAAGCAGGAAGCACCAGATAGTTTACTGCATGACCACTTGCAGAGTATATACTCACTGAGTAAGGCTGCATACATGAAAAATGGCATAAATGTGCTTGTCCCCAACCTCAGTAAAACCGTTACTCTTCACCACTATGGTAACCCATCAAAAATCACAGACAACAGAAAATCTTCTAAATTTTAACATTACAGAACAGTAAACACTAACAAGTCTCCTTGTCTTTCATCCTGCACAAAAACACACATACAATAACATTTTATTTTAAAATGTACTATCTAAATCCAGTCATAAGGGCAATGCATGCTGGGAACTCAGTCCACTGTGTAGTTTCAGTTAGTCAATGAAAATGATTCATGTTGTCCCAACACAAATGGAAAAAGTTATGTCAAAGAGTTGCCTATTTATGTTAGTATTACACATTGCGATTGTGTTTGAACAAGAAACAGACACAAATATGTTAGATACAACTATATTGATTAAGTTAAACAAACAACCTCCAACAATCTTTTTTTTTTAGTGCAGTAATAAGGTGCCAGTCCAAATGAAAAAAAAATATTGCAGTATACTTTATTATTTATTATAGTAAACTGTAGTAAAATTCCTAGATGCTACAGTGTTTTTGATGCGTATAGTAAATATTAAGGTATAATACAGTATTTCCTACAGTTTATCAATTCACTAGTGTTCAGGAAACTCTGGAATTAGAGAGAGAGAGAGAGAGAGAGAGAGAGAGAGAGAGAGAGAGAGAGAGAGAGAGAGAGAGTAACCATATTTAGTTTTGGTCGGCAATCCATCTCTTCTGTAAGAAAATACGAGAGTAATTTTAGTTAAGTAAAGAGCAATAACAGTCCATCGGGTGTCTCGTCATTTATTTGTGTTAAGCAAGCACAACAACTATAGTTAGTACTACTGAAAACTTTTATAAATCTATATATAGTTATATAATATAAAAGCACCTTACAATTTACTACAGTGTAAATGCCAAAAAGTGTACTGCAGTATTTCATTCACAATGTTAACAATCAATAATTACATCTTTTCAAGAATGTACAATTACAGTATTTCAAGAAACCAGTCATTTCATGGCTCCAATTAATATGAAGAGCATATTTTATCTAAAAATATATATATATATATATTTTCTGGTTTTACAGCCAAGTCCAAACAAAGTTGGTATGAACCAACTGTACTGCATTAAACTGTACTGCCTATAATAGCACATAGTTATCTCAGCCATAGTTACTGCCAACTTTTTATTTAATGTCCTAAACTAGAGCTAGTAAATTAAATATTAATTTCATTTCTGAAAGTGCAGAACACAAATGACTCGGAACAATAATGGCCCCTGTAGATGGACATCAGAATTTTTTTGTGCAAAGCAGGGAAATGGAAGCAGTAAGGAGCTGATGAGTTTGAGGGAGGTAAGACTTGATAAACAAACTACTGTAGCCTACATCCCCAGCCAGTCAGGTTTCATACATTAGAGGAAAATGTCTCAGGAAATCCTTTGTCAAGTCTGTAAAATTGCACAGCAGATTTATACTGGGGCACGTACCCCAGTAAAAGGGGTCTAGTGACGCCCCTGGATTTTTGGCATAAAAGAGAAAACAATAACTTTGACCCATACAATGTTTTTTGGCTATTGCAAAAAAACTCCTGTGCTACTTATGACTGGTTTTGTGGTCCAGGGTCACATACATGCAAATGAATTAAACCATAATTCTGAAATAATTTTAAAATAACACATGTGCACACATGTGATCACAATACATTTACGCATTTGGCATACGCTATTATCCAAAGCGACTTACATTGCATTATACTATACATTTGTTTTTTAAGCATGTGCAATCCCTGGGATCAAACCCATGACCTTGGTGTTGCTAGCGGCATGCTCTAACCACTGAGCTACAGGAAAGCCTTTTGGGTCACTGAAAAAGCAATTTCTGTCATTAAGATGTAACTGATCATAACAAAAATTTCACACTGGACCTTTAATGCAACACTTTGTAGTTTTTTCGACTACAAAAACATTTTCGACTCTAAAATGATTTCAGTGGTAGAACAACTCTTAACTGGACGAATTCTACTCACGCTGCTATCTGAGCAGCCTCATAGCGGCTACAACCACACTGTAAGTTCAGTGTTCGGGTCAGTACACACAGCCCCGCCTATCCCCTGACTGCAGAAGAGTGTGAAGTAGTTTCCAAACGATGTTTCTGCATTCGCCGGTTTCATCAGTTTAGTCAACAAATTCACGTGTATTGCATTGCCCACGGGGAAGCTTTATCAAGCGACATTATTTACGACAATAGTAACAGGCAATTGCGCTTAGCAACCACACGGGAGAGCCGTGAGCAAAAGTTCAATAGTGTGGCTTTAATTTATGCAAAACAAGTTCAAATTAATTATGGGGAGACAAATAAATCTTTCATCACAATCTGATCACCCTAGAGACAAATGGACGCATTAATGTGACACATAAGATAAAAGGAAAGCAAATCAGAGAAAAATGTTCAACTAAATGTCTTGGTTTGTCTTATTCCACCCTCACAGTGTCAATCTCTCTTCTAAGATAACAGCTCCAGCAACATTCTCTCTCTCTCTCTATAGATTATGAAGTCATCTATTCAAAGAGAAAAAAAACATCAACATAACAACATTACAGTATATGAATGACATTATGTCTTTGTTCTGCAACTTCATAGTGTATTATTTGTGGGGACAACAATCTAGCCCTTTAGATTAATTAATATTTTTGCAAAGAAACAGACATAAACTTATTGGAAACTAGTTTGCGGTTTATACAGTTCATACAGAATTAATTATAGACCTTCCATGGCTGAATGTGAAAAATTCTTACCCAGAGAAAAAAACTGCTGGTAGACCTGAATGTGTTGAGGCCAGGGATCTCCACGTGATGTCTAAATGATACATAATGGTATCCTGACATTCCCTCTGATATCATCACTCTATCACTCAGGCCTGTTTATCCGCCCAAGCTGCTGGCAGGCAGGCCGGTCTGGCACAGAGCTTAGGGCTGCAGAACTGAGCAGGTTGCATGTCACAATCGGTGCATGCTCAAGCCCATGGGCACCAGAGGGAGGGAGCGGGGATGAGAATCCAGTGCATTAAATGTATTAAAACACCCAGAGCCAAATCAATGAATGCTCCCTGTCCAGGACAGCAACCCAGACACATTCAGAGAAAAAGGACAGCATTTTAAAATGAATGGGTAATAATAGAAGTAATTTTAGTACAGCAATAATATCATCTCGGAATCTGGCATGTGTCTGATTGTACAGAATGCTCCAAAAGTCATGTGAATTAATACGTTTTGCCCTGACTGTTTTCTAAAGCTGTGGGCTATGCAGCCTGGCTTGGGAACATGCTGACTTTTTCAACCTGTTCTTGAGACAAATGAAATACGTGACTACATAACTTCACGTAAAATTGTCAGAACCATCACACCAGGAATGTAGGATTTCAATAAAACAAACTACCGTTGTGTGATTCTTATTAAACAAACAAAATATAATACACTGGTATTCCCAAAATAAGCCTAGCAATGCCAGACATGTTGGTCAGCTTGCGCCAACATAGGGGTGACATTGCTCATGTCAAAGGCTCCTTGACATTAAGAGAAAATCAGCGTTGTTAAAGGTTGCTGTGCTTCTACTAAAAAAATGAAATGCTTAAAGATTTCATAACATATGTTTAACATTTTGGTTAAATGTCAATGAGATGTAAAATAATATTTAGTTAGTTCCACTAAAATGTAGCCAAGTGGTTAAAGAATGGCACTAGCAATGCCAAGGTCATGGGTTCAATGCCACATAATTAGAAACAAATGTGTAGTATAATGCAAAGTAAGTCGCTTTGGATAAAAGCATCTGCCAAATGCGTAAATGTAATGTAAAGACTGTAGGCTGCAAATAAACTACAAATTATTGCTTTCCTATAATTTGCAGAATAAATAAAACTATAAACTACAAATTGCTGTAATGATTTTCATTTAATATGACACGCAGTTGCAAAACAGGATATTTTAGTTTGTGTAACTGTTCAGGCACCAGCAAATGACCACAGCATCAATTTATTCTTTCTGATGTGTGCAACTCAGAGAATCTTGAATAAAGACTTAAGAGCACTTGAGCTTATATTTCCCCCCCACAGCCCTGTCAAGGGACATGAAGTACTACTTTTCATTATTACTCAATGAAGTGTAGGAATGCCAGACATGTTGGCTAGCTTTTATATTACCTTAACCACTTCTACTCATGTCAAAACTGCAGAAGCACATCTTCTCTTTCCTATTCGTGGTTAGTTTGAACTACAAGTAAATTTCTTATTAATGCACACACTATATGAAACTGCAACTGAAACAATTTTTGCCATCTTGGTAAAAAATCATGTTTGGGTCTTGCATTAAAATGGTCAATGACAGCATATAATGTAAATGTTTTACTGAGTTGACATGTGTAAGAATAGGGTTGGGAATCATTTCAATTTTATCGATTTCGATTCTTATCGATTCCCAGTTTCGATTCCACAGTTGAAGTAAAACATTTAGATATCAACCTGTATGGTCATTTAGCCTGCTTATTGACTTGTTTGCAAAATATATTTATGTATTTATGAGCACCGTTTTGTGTATATTTACACATAGAAACACACCTTTTCTGATTTTTTACAATTTGTATTATCATAGTTGAACTACATCATGGTTAAACTGCAGTTACTATAATGCAACTATGGTTAATTTGTGATTCCTGTGCTTTAATGCAAATTCTATAGCAAAACTATGCTTACTATAGTAAAAAATATAGATAATTTTCATAAGGGCTTTTATTGAGATATCAGCAGATCATGCAACGCATGTACTTTTCTGAAAATATGCACACAGGAATTGATAAGAGGAATTCAAATTTTAATCTCAAGTATCCGATTCCTATTCCTTTCGATTCCGATCCGATTCCTAGCCTTTCCATTCCGATTCCAAATTGGAATTGATTTTCGATTCCCAACCCTATGTAAGAACATCATATGTTGTATGTATGACGCATTTAAAGAGCCTATTATGAACTTTTAAAATATTCATTGTACGCTTCTCCACTGAAATAATCATAATCATGATGATGAATCATGCCACTACCTGCAACAAAAATGAAATTTCAAATCAAATTCAAAACAATATTTTACCTTGCACATCTCACTGCTAAATTAACTTTTACAACTACAGCAAGAAAAACACCCTGCTGAAATGATCACTTAACATTCACTTAACTTTCTGCTGTGCAAAAATGTTACCTCCAAACTGTGCTTTCAGATCGTATCTGTTCCTTACCTGTCTTGCAAAGTTAAAACAATTTGCAAAGCAGACAAAAACATGCATATCGAGACTGAATAAATAACTTTGAGGCCTTCTATCAGATAAAATACACATTTATTACTTACAATTAACCACCAAGTCAAAGTAGATCATTTGTGTCTGATGTAAGATGGACAAATCAAACAAGGAAAGAACAGACTGATTGGTGATCATAGGTATTAGCAGAGTATAGTTCTTTCCTTTATCCAACAACCACCATGTCATCATCTGGGAACTCGTAGTAGGGGACCTCCAGGTTGAGTGGAGCAGGGCCTTTTCTAATGCGACCGGATGCATCGTAATGAGAGCCGTGGCATGGACAGTAATAGCCACCATAGTCACCAGCATTAGCGATGGGCACGCATCCCAGGTGGGTGCACACACCGATGACAATAACCCAGGATGGGTTCAAAACGCGGTCTTTGTCATGCTGGGGGTCCCGAAGCTCAGACAGATCAACACCAGCCTCAGCTGCAATCTCCTTTTCCGTCCTGTGCCGGACAAACAGGGGTTTCCCTCTCCATTTGAAGGTCATATTCTTACCCTCGGGGATGTCTGATAGCTTGATTTCAATCTTCGACAGAGCCAACACATCGGCTGAGGCGCTCATGGAGGAGACAAACTGCGAGACCACTGTCTTAGCTGTGTAGACTCCAACCACAGCTGTGGAACCTGTGATCAGATAAGAGAAGGTCTTGCGGGCTTCACCACTGTCTTGCGATGACTTCTTTGGGTCCAAAACTTCAGGTCGGCGGTAGTCAGAGAAATCGGGGATCTTGATGTCTGTGTGGGCAAAACGCACCCCAGCGCGAGCTAAAAAAAGACCGAAAATTAAGCTACCACAAAGAAAAAAGCGGCACAATATGTTGTGATAAGAGAATATATTGCCTAGAATTATATGTAACAGTCTGAATTAATAAAGTATTACGGCATATTATCATATAATATACTGCATATTAGACTATACTTAAAGGTGGTGAATGCTTATGTAATAATTTCAAACCATTATACATCTCAATACCAACACAACGTTAAAGTAGCTTGCACTTCTTTGTAAAATAAAATGTTCAGAATATAATGTTAATTGTTCATTTGTACTCTTCATACTGTGGTCTAGCTGTACCTTAAAAACTAAACATTGGGTGGGTTGCACGAACAAGGATTAAAGTAATCAGCGTTTAGAGCTAATCTAGGGTTTGTTGATCCTAGTTTTAATTTAATTCAAATTGCGTTGCACCACTTAATTTTAAACAGAGATTAACAAATCGTGGATTAAAACTTTAACCTGTATTTAAACCGTCATATGCGATTAATTTTGTCCGCCATGATGGATTTGCCGGTGTAACTAAACAGCAACAGTGTTTCACTGTCATGTAAAAAGGAAATAAACAGCTCGTGCATGTAAAAGAAACGTAATTTTGCTATTTTAAACCTCTCTCTGGATAATTCGTCGATCAATCTGATCATCCATAAACACATTTCACAAGCCATGAGCGCCATATGACAGTTGAGCCGCATCATTATCCTGCAGCTCGCGACTGGAGCAGACAATAAGAAAGAAGAGCTCTGTACGGGAATGACGAGCGGGTGAACCTCTGCCGTCGACGCCGATGCGAACGGCCCCGGAAGGCAATTGTGTTTCCAAGGGTCATCCTCGGTCGTGTTCTGGGGCTGTTTGCGGCAGCACCGCCGGTGTTGTACCGAAATTCGACGACTCCCCTACTTCTGATTGGTTCATTCACTTAGGATGCTGCTTTGTGATTGGTCCCTATCTCTAAAATCCTGCACCAACACCTAATCCTAACCCTAACCTTTGTAGGGGAAAACAGGGGAGTCGTAATCTCACGGGGAGTCGGATTTTGATATAACACCAGCTGAGGTGTGCCTGTTCGGGATCGGACAGGACCACGATTTAGACAGGGCGCCCACAATACAGGTGTCCCTGGTCACTGCTGCCGCTAAAATAACAACTCTTCTCAGGATGTCTGTCTTTTCCCGTTTAATCACAGACGTTGTGCTTGTATGTATCACATAAGAAAGCAGGGCATCTTGAACTTGAGGCTTCACTCACAGCGGGCCACCCAGTTTATCAAACCACCATTCCCTCACTCATGCTGAGGTGTTTTATTTATTTCCATTTTTATTTACAATCAACACATCATTGAAGCATGACATGACGCTTGTGTCTGTTTCTGATCATTTTCCCGCACATTTTATTATAAATGTGTTTTTTATTATTTAAACCTCCTCAGCAGCTGGTTTAAAGTTAATCCCTAACTGAGAGATAAATCAGAGTTTAAAATAATGGAGCAACAGAATTAAAGTGAATCTAGATTTACTGCAAAATTAAAACCTGGATCAAATGGTAGCTTAAACATAAACCTGATTATTTTAAAACTAATGCTTGTTGGTGCAACCCACCCAGTAAATTACCTTTTTCAACTTCCTGGAGTAAATCTACCCAACTGCTAATTACAGTATGCCCATCTTGGCAGGTTATTAGCTAGCAAGTACTATCACACTCGGCTAAGTACTCAGCTCATAACTTTACTTATAACACTTTAAAATTATTTACCTTCATATTTAATCCTAGTCAATATAACATCCAATTATAAAGGTAAGATATATTGTGTATTCTCACAACCCACAAACTGACATGCCAGTCAGCTAACGTTATGACAAGGACATTAGCAAAGCTACACATAATACTGCAAAGCTGCGGTAAACCTGAACTACTACAGTTTAAAGTATAAACTCAGTTCAGTTGAATAAAAATAATAACAATTCGGCATTAATTACATAAAGCAAGAAGACTTCATTAACCTCTCCACACCACACATTAAAGAGATGATAACGCCGTGCCCTTGAGCTCGCTCGCGCTACAAGGCCTGAGATGAGACCGCGACTCTCGAGTTCACTCTAGCCCAAAGTGACACTCACCGTTGATGCTGGAGGACACAGAGAGGCCGGTCTTAGCGCTCTGGCCGCCCAAAGACTCTCGGCAGAGGAACGGTTTCTTGACATCCATCAACATTTTATCGCTCTTCACGACTACGCCCGGTATTAAAGCTTTTAGTGGACCTGCAACAGCATAGTTGGTTGCTTGCAGGTACGGGGAAAATGTCCCCGAACGGGCAGCAATAGACATCATGTTTCTCAGCTAACAGCGCTGCGGCGGTGTCCTTTCCGACCTGAGCTATCACTGACGCCAGTGACGCACTGACGAAGGCGCGTAGTCCGCCGTAAACGTTACGTCGGAAACATGACGTCATGACACGTCTAAACAGAGATTTTAAGAGTTTTAATGAGAGGCTGACTTATTTCTAACAACATCCTGTTTTTGATGGACAAACATCAAAATGTAGCTTTAGATTTAATTGGTTTATTCTCTTCTGCTTCTGGTTTAATTCTCAACATTTATAAGTGTGAACTGTTTTTTGTGAAGCAATCAACATAAATTAATATTTGTGATAACAATAACATCCCCATCAAATCTGAAATAAAATATTTGGGTATTATAGTTTGCAAAGATCAGAATAAGAGAGTGAGGCTAAATTTTGAACCTCTTGTTGTTTCTAATGTAAATTAAATTCTTGGTTACAGCGTGATCTTTCCATAACGGGTAGAGTTTGCTTTCTAAAGTGGACGGGTTATCTCGAGTTATTTATCCTGCAATGGTAATGGATGTTTCTTTGGAGTTTTGTAGAATTTTAGACAGAATGATAGTGGACTTTGTGTTGAAATAAAAAAAACCTAAATTAGGAAAAGTGTTATGATTGCTGATAGCGCTATGGGGGGTTTTAAGTTGGTAGATTTTTCTTTTAAAATTAAATGGATAAAGTTATTTTTGAAAAATCCCACATCTTTTGGGAATTCTTTTTTGATAATATTTTTTTTTACTTCTGTTGGTGGTTTACACTTTTTGTTGCGTTGTAATTTTGCATTTCTAAATTACCTTTAACATCCTAGAGGTCATTTGATTTCTCCTTTTATTGACAACAATAATTTATTTGTTTAACATTGGCTTTTTAGTAGTACGTCAAACAAAAAAGTTCGATCAGCCCTTAACAAATCTCTGATTCTTTATCTGCTTGTGTAAGCTTTTGGAATGGCAGGTTCAGTGGCTTGGAGTGGGAGGAGTTTTGGTTTCTTCCAAAGAATTTATTTTTGTCTAATAAAGTTGTGGAGGTCTCTCTTAAAATCATTTATAATTGTTACCCAGTAAATTACAAACTCTCTAAGTATAATAAGAGTATTTCACCCAATTGCTCTTCTTGTCATAAGTATGAAGAAACAACTATTTGTTTATTCTGGGATTGTGTTTATTGTGAAATATTTTGGGTTGACTTTTCAGACTTTGTTAGTAAAAAAGTATCCTCAGATTTTTCTTTAAGTCAAAAAAATTATGCTTTCTGTTGATTCCATGAAGGTATTTATAAAATGTTTATAATTAATTTATTACTTTTTCTTGCTACGTTTTATATTCACAAATGTAAAGTTTTGAAGAGAACTCTTTCTTTTACTTTTTTGAAAGATGTTGATATATATTTAAAGTCCATAAGAAACTCTAAAAATGTAATTGCTTGTAAGACTCTTTTGTGGTAGTACTTATAAGATTGTTTAGTATGTATGTTTTTGTGTGTATATATTTGTATGTATATTTGTTTTATTTTATTTTTTACTTTCTTTTAAAATTTTATGTAACTCATCTTGCTGTTTGTTTTATTGTATGTTTAATCTGTATTTGTCTTGTTGCATTAATTAAAAAAATGTATTAAAAATATATATTTTAAGAGCTTGAAAATAAGAGTTAATATATATCCCGGAGCATTGTACATCTTGCTGCGTTTACAAAAATATCAACATTTTTGTAGCCATGCTAAAAAAATGTTTCAAGCATTTTACACAAATTTGATCTAGATTGCTTGTGCTTAGAAAAAAATCATAATAGATTTAATATGTAAATGTTAATGGTTACTTTAACATTAATAGAAGCTACGATGGTCTCTGTGAGGCTCTACTGGTAATATTGGTTGTGGTGGAATGTAATCTGGCGGAGGAGGATCATAATACAGCACCATGTATGACATATCGCTTATTGCTCCCTGAACTCTCTGTAAGTCGCTTTGGATAAAAGCGTCTGCTAAATGACTAAATGTAAATACTGGAATACGACCACAATCCCACATAAAGGAATTTTGTAACAGTTTTAATGGTAAACAACTGTGGTAAACAATACCATTATAAAAGGGTTTAATGGTATTTGGCATATGATTTACATGAAAGAAGCAAGCAAACAATGAGTCTTCTCAAATAACTTTCTCCCTCTCTTTCTTTCATCTACAGAAGTTCTACGGAAACACCTTCCTGTCACTTCACATACAGACTGCTGTGCTCTGTGACATGAGTGTTACAAAAGACATTTTCGCACACATTTCCCACAGCAATCCCATTTGTATGTTCCTGTTTACGTATTTGCACTGACTGCGTTGCAACTTGTCAGATTCTCGCAGCCCATTTTAATAAATCCAGTACAGTAAGTACGTCTGATCTTACTGCCTGCTGTTGCCACGGCATCAGCTTTGATCGATGTGATGCATTTTGCTTGCAATTGAGCCCCGGCCATTTGCGTCTGCAATTCCTCCTCTGTCAACTGAAAATAAAGTCTATTGACATTTTTAATCTATGACTATGCAGTTTGGCTCTGGCCATCTCTGTACTGTATCAGCTGTATCACTCTTGACATTTGACAAAGCCTGCTCATTCGTTTCATTAAAGATGTGCAATAGGTAGCCAGAGGATTTATTGGAGTGACTTTGCGCTGCCATTGACTCTCCTTAAATGAGACAGCAATAAAACCTGACTCCTTTTAATGGCCCTAACAAACACGGCCATTAGGTTATTTTAAAAACCTGCTGTAATAACCTACTGTAACTATTTGATGTATGTAATTACAGCCCATATATTCACTATACAATTAAATACACTCTTCATATATAAACCACACAATACAAAGACAAACTGCTGCAGTTTGTATGCTTAATCTGTATAACCCACACTTGCAGATGTGAGCCTGAACGTGTTCCTCCTCCAAGGCCAGGCTGAACTTTTCCTGTCGTTTAGTTTGTGATAGAAAAGGAATTTAATCTCTAAGAGAGGAAATCCCAGAGGGGAGGATAGGAGAGCCGCACTTGGAGCACAGGCCACTTTGACAGAGACATAAGTCCCTTGTATCCTGTCGTTGCTTGTGCACTGCTAACAGCACTTTAAAAGCTGACAGGGAACCACTAACCCCTTGCATCGGACCCAACTATCCACCAATGTATTCTTCTAGCACAGCTGGACACTGCCTCTTTGTGAGAAGGATGGCACTGGCATTTTAACACAAGTGCCATATCTGGTCAGCGCCATTGTGAGCACATATTCTCGCGGAGTTTCCAATGATGGTGTCACTGCCAAAGCAATAAGGCCGCCTGTCTCTTCAGATTCCAAGTGATTGGAGAATTTCTAGTTTTGAACTTCCACTTCAAAAGCACTTACAATACCCACATGAGGACACGGAGGGATGTGACTTTCCTCGCATAATGGCTACTGTAAAGAGGATAGAAAGAATGACCCCCTGAGCTTCACTGACACTTTAGAGACAAATGGGAGTGAAAATCAGGTCAATACTGCTTTAAGTATGCTATGCGTATATCTTAAATCTTCTACATGTGATCCATTGATTTTCTCATTCCAACATTTTCACACCTAATGAAGGCTTTTCGTTTATTTGACCGCGCAACCTTTAGATTTGAAATGATGAATCATGTATCTCAGGGAGCTAAATATATTTTAATCAACCTGCTTTTTCTGGTATTGATTGGTAGCCGGAAGGGGAAATTTATTGCAGTGGTCATGAACGAGTGGTCAGATGTAACATATTTGATTGGTTTATAGAAGGTAAAGATGAGACATTATTTCATCATAGGGTTTGCTTGGACAGCTTCATCTTTCACATTTATCTCGATGGCAGTTGTTTTGCTGCCACATGCACTACCGGAATCCAGTTTGGTACTGGGCAGTCAGTTCAGGAATTTATTTATTTATTATTTATCCAATCATCTGAGCCAAAAATGCCATGTGGATGACCGAGTAGAACAGGGGCACTCATGAAATTAGTTACTGCAAAGTTAGTGCAAAAGTGTTTTAAAAAGTAATTTCAGCACAATACACAGCTACACTCTTAAAAATGAAGGTGCTTAAAAAGTTCTTCACAGTGATGGCAGAAGAATCATTTTTGGTTCCACCAAGAACCATTCAGTCAAAGGTTCTTTAAAGAACAATCTCTTTCTTACCTTTTTATAATCTGAAGAACCCTTTTCCCACCAAAGAACCTTTTGTGAAACAGAAAATGGCATTGAAGAATCTTTTAAAGCAACGTTTTTTTAAGAGTGTATACAGTTTGATCTCATCCACACCATTCAGCTCTATCTACAACTGTTGTGCCCATAAGTAAGATAATAAAGCCTGAAATGTTTAATAGACTTTGGTATTTTTTGTTGACATTGTAAATTCTAATATTTATTGTTGTAATAAAAAAAATCCTTCAAGACTTATAAGTGGGGACATACTGAGATGTCTTAGGAAGGAAGTAATCTTGTGTTCTATCTAGTTCACTTTATAGTGAACAGATTATCAGACCTCAATATCTGGATAAGGACGTAGTGCTTGTCGCATACAAATTGAACAGGGCAAAATAACATCATAGCGAAAATCACATGCATGAGGAAATCTCAGTATACATTTCACTGCATAAAGAGCATGCTCTTTTCCACACTAATATAAAAGCAAAGTTTATGTTCATACAGCATATCCCCACAGAACATGCTGACACAAACAAAAAAAGTGTAGGCTGATACTTCTAAATAATCTCTTCTCATCGGATAATATTAAGATGCAGATCTTGTCTGGGTCCCAAATTGTGCTCAAGGGCAATATTGTCCATCTCTCCCCTCGGTAGCACATCACCCACATACCCAACAATGCATTAAGATCCTATTAACTGGGACTTTAAAGTGGCTTTGTAATTGATAAGGAGGTTGGGTGGGAGGACTGAGAGTGACAGAAGGCGTGGCGATAACCAGATGGAATGTTATTATCTAAATGGAAATCTCAAGAGTCTATTTTTCATTGCCTTTATAGAGACCAAGTTAAGCAAAAAGGCAGAGATAAAACAGTTGTGTTATGGTGAAACTAATTGTTATATTTTTAATCTGAATTTAAATTATACACTCTCTGACCTGTTCGACAACCTAATACACTGAATAATAGCCATGTAAAATGAATTTAGAGACTATTTCGTTTCACCACAGAAGCATGCCTATGTGTAGCTGCTAAAACAACCAAAAACATGGTTTATAATTACAATTTTATATGTACTGGATTCAGTGTTACTCAGAGGCAATGCTCCACTATGAATAATGTTTTGTAATTGCTTTACTTATCCAGTTAATGCTAATTCTCACATCTGGCACTTTGTTCCCTGTGCTGATTGGTCAATTGGGCTGACAATATCATCAGATGCTACAAGGAAGGAGAAAGCATGCAAAAACCCAGATAATGTCATTCCTGGCATTCAGCAATTTCGCACTGAGCTCGGTTCAGATGTCACAGTCTGATAAACTGTCATTTATGCCAGCGCTTTTAACTTCTAACCTGCTCCCTCTGTAGTGGGCTCGGGATGTCTCGAGCAGCGCAGTGATGGAACAGGGCAGCGATGCCTTTGGGACTTCTTGCAGTGAAGGGAAGTTGATGGCCTTATCTCAACACAAAGGTCTCTGTCTTCAAGTGAAGCCTGGGAACTTTGTTCACTTTAGCAACTCTATCTGGGGACTGCAAAGAGACAAGGAGAGTCTGGTGAAAGAGAAATAATAAACCACACACGAATAGCTGCCCTTGTCTTAGGGTGGACAAGGGTATGTTCAGTTTTGGAACATCTAAAGGCTTCAAAGGAATGAAACATAAATCTATACTTTCCCTCTTCTTTCTTCCTGCATTTGATAGAGGGATGTGCTTTTGAAAAGGCAATATACTCAGTGTTGGGTAAGCTACTCTGAAAAAGTAATTAATTACTAGTTACTAATCACATATTCAATAGTGTAATTAGATTACTGTAAATTACTCTCTCCAAAAAGTATTTAATTACTTATTACTAATTACTTTCTATATACTACTGTACATCAACCTTGATTAGTTGTGATTAGAAGTGATTCAAGGATAGACATGAAACGGCTTATTTAGTTCATTCAAATAAATAAAAAATTATAAATTATTCTCATTGACTGACCAAAGTATTACAAATGTGAGAAGGATACAATAAAGCATACATTTTAAAGTTTGATGTCATTTTCAGTTTTGAATATATTACACATTAGTTAAATTACATCATAAGTAACTGTAATTAAATTACAGAATAATAAAAGTAATCCCTTACCTTACTGTAATTAAATTACAGTAACTAATTACATGGTTAATTCATAACTAATAACTAGTTACACCCAACACTGAATATATTAGCGTACCCAAACACTCAAGCAGCAGTGTAATCCTGTAAAGTTTGGAAGTAGAAGTAATAAAGAGCTATCATACTGTTTTAGCTCATATTATTGGATTAAGGGTCAGTAAATTCATCAACATTTAACATTTAACATTAATATTTAATGTGATGACCATCACTTCTGAACAGGTAATTCTTGAATCAGATGATGTATTTTAATTCCTTGCAATTGTTTGTACGTATGTATATTTTATATGTTTATTTTAAGCACTTAGCGACAAAGGTTTTGTGTGTGTGATCATGCTGACAGTAATGCAATGATGGCTCATTAGTATTTTAATCTATGTAACAGAGTGACATGCAAGGTTATTTTTTGCACGAATTAATTTGATTTTAGAAAATAAACTTGTAGAAACACGGCAAGGCTGTGTTTCTAAAGCAAGAGTCCTTCACTATAATACCCGTACATAGAAAAATTGAAGATAGAACAAAATCAGACAACATTAAGGTATAAATGAGATAAAATAAAAGTGCTCTCTACAAATTAATAAATGTGTCATGAATCCAGTGTTGTAATTTGAGGATGGGGGGTCTATAAGAGTTTCAGGACCCCCATGTAACCATATAAAGATAAAACAAATTAATTGGGGGCCTGTGAATACTCCAACACAAATTATATACTTGTAGCAGTTTTAGCTAACGTTATTATATTGATGAGCAAAGCTCACCAAATATGGTTCTCCACCAGATCTATCAAGATCATATCCCTGAAATGAGTTATTTAAAACATCAATTTCAGTCAAGGAATTAATTTAGCTCAAAGGAAAATACGTATAATAATCGTGATCAAATATACATATTTTATGGTCTCTGATTAGTAATATAAAGCATAACAATACTTGTATGCATTTGTCCAGCGAATGCCTCAATGATATTATATACTTTACATTATCTCATAGCCATAAGTAACGTGACTTTACCAAACAGGATTTAGAGCAAAGGTAGCGTAAATCGAAACAAAGTGAAAGGGACCAAGTTTGTGAGCGTGAATACAGAAAACCCATCACAAATGAATATATATGGTTGTTTATTAAACTCTACTCTACATGGTAAACAAAACAATGACGATCGCATAAAACAAAAACAAATACATGAAACACAAATGCGCTAGGAAGCGCGGAGAAAGAGAGATAAAGTGAGTGAGAGAGAGAGAGAGAGAGAGAGAGAGAGGGCATGGCAGCGATTTCTGAACACCAATAAAAATCATCTTTAACAAAGAGGCACCGACTTAACGCAGCTATTCTATAAATAGAAACGGATACTTGCAAGCTCTGTGCTGGACCGATATCCGTATGCGCGTGTAGAGATGGAATTGTTCAAAAGGTTTCAGAAGGCAGGCCTGCAGAAAGTTGTGGGCCTCGTGATCGGCCGCATGGCCTAGCCACCTGGCAGCAGAGCCCATTGTTCCTTCTTCTCCCCCAGTGGGGGGGGGAGAGGGCAGTCTCCGAAGAGATGCCACGAAACAAGTTTTAGCGCAGAAGAGAAGAGAGGAGAGGAAGGAGGAAGAGAGAGTTTTCAGAGCAGGCTCGATATTTAACCTCATGAGAGGGCATGCCCACCTGAGTTTGAATCGACCAATCAGAGTTGAGCAGGGAAGAGGTTCTTTGTCCACTCAACAGCTAATTTGCATCTTTATGAGATATCATTACAATTATAACATAATGAATAGAAAGTGTTCTATGGTCACACAATGTATATAAACAAGGAGGAATTGTAAAGACAAACATTTATATATCAAATATGCTAAGGGTTGAAGTGCATCAAGACAAGATTCATTCGGCGGTACGAATAAAAACAAAGCCTGAATTAACTTGCCTATTTAACAATTACAGATTATTTAAAAATGGCAAGAGCGACAACATATAACCTAGATATTTAGATATATTTATAGAAAAGGACAATTGAATCACAAGTTCCTATTTGTCAGAGAAGTTTCTCTGATTAGCCTCATATGTTAAGTTTCACATGAGACAGAGAGACCTCTCCCCTCTGCTTTGAAGCTTAGGGGTCGTAAAATATCCCACAGAGAAACAAAAGGGGGTTGATGGCTCTTTCGGTGAGAGCACCAACTCATGTCCAGACCCCTGGAGCTAGGTTTTGACTCTGGTCTTTTGAGGTTGATATCAAGGAACCAGGAGACACCGACCATTTGGCTTATGCTAAATTCTCTACATACTTTATGAAACACAGTTGTGTGATTTATTGTTTGATTTAGTGACTTCAGTGTCTAGAGTACAATTAGAGTGACAATGCAGCCCTCTCCACACTCATGATTCAAGCTGATATGTATCATACAGTTAATGTTAGTGCTGCAATTTCTTCCACCCTATCTAGACATAGCTCTTTGCCTGTATTTTCTGCTGACTAATCAAGCAAAAAATACACCAATTACTGTCTGATTACTGCATATCACCTCTCAAGAGCAGCTCTGTAAATAAAATGAAAATCACTTTTGCATTCTTGTAAATCTCAGAGTCCTTATGTCTTTGAGATTTACAAGGGATTTCTCAGACTCCAAGGTGTACCAGGTTTGTTCCAGAGTCTGATATCACGCAGCGCATGTGGAAATAGGCTAACTTCCGTCAACATATCCAACGTGACCAACTGCTTGCACAAGGTGTCATGATCCCGGTCTAGTCTTGGTGCTATCTGACACGGGGGTGTGTTTTGTTTTTTGTCGAGCGCGTGCGCTTCCTTGTTTTGACGGGTTCCCACGCTCGGTGTCTACGTCACTTGCCCCGCCCTCGTGTTTCCCCATTAGGGTTTTCCCCTCACCGGTGTTTCGTCACGCTTGCACCTGTAGCTCATCGCCCCCGTTAGACTTGCTCGTTCCCATTATTACTCCACACCTGTATCCCATCCTTACTTAGTAAATTTCTCTTTATTACCCCTCTCGTTTTCTTGTTCTTTGTCTGACTGTTGCATGTTTTGTACCAGTGCAGACTGACCTAGGTCTAGCCTAGAAAAACTTACCATAGCCCTTGTCTTGCCTTAGCTATCTTGTGGTTTTATAGAGGTTCCATCTCCTCTAATATATCCTGCTGCCTTGTCTCGTCACCTCTGTTTTACCTCCCCTCTCAGTTCCCGCTGGCATCCCGGACTGCTCTTATCACCCTCTGCAGACACATTTTGCACACGACCATTGGAAGGCACCGTTCGAACTCTGTTTCTCTCTGAGTGTTACGGGTTGAGAAGGCTCCCCGTTGTCAACTCTCCACGGACACTCCTGCGAAGGTTGTGGGACTTTGTACCTCAGACTTTTTCTCTCTGGCGAACGCTTTATTCCCGCCGCGTACTGGATTACGGTGGTGCCCGTGTTTTGGACTGTGTATAATTCATTCAATAAACTTTGTGTTTTACCCCGCACTTGAGTCTTCCCTAGTCGACCCAATTAAGGCACAAGGAGCGTGCCTTGCAACCATGGAGACATTTCAGGCGCTGCGTGATATCACTGCGCCTGCTGTGGCCATGCTACGGCAGCAAACTTCCTTGATTATTACGCCGGAATGGAAGTATAATTCATAATCATATTGGCCTAGAAAATCGCAACTTTTCATTTTCCGCCGGTCTTAGCACACGATATAAGTACAGAAAAGTCAAGTTTTAAATAGGAAAAATATCGAAACTCTTTTTGAACGCGATGCTACTGGTCTAATTGGATTCAATGATCTATGCGAATGTAATGGGAGGAGGCTAATTGACCTTTCGCTAAGCCACGCCCGAAAACCGCCACAGGCCAATCGTGGTTTAGCAACCGTTACTAGGCGCGGGAGGTCTGTCAAGCTTTCGAGCAAGGGAAACATGCCGAAGCGTTGTGCGTATGGATTGTGTAAATCTGATAGCCAGTATCCTAAAAGTTTGGACGGGGTGGTGGAATTTTTTCCCTTCCCGATACCTAAAACCCAAGGGGAGAAATACCGGACGTGGATCAAGCAGTGTGGAAGGCCTCATTCACAACTAAATGTGGGACATTCTAAAATGCTTAACGTGAACAACGCTTAATGTAGCTTAATGTACCTAAACAGCGATCAAGGAAAACCAAATTTCTGTCAAACCTTCCTTGTATTAAACTCTTGCTGCTGTCAAAAGAACGAGCTCTTGGTCCGCGGATAAAGTGAATAATATCACGTTAAGTGTTTTCTCCCCCATAGAACTCCATTATAAGGAAACATCTTAACGTGGCATAATGCTACTAAAGAGTAGGCTTTATTTTTTATATATTAATCAAAAATAAATACACAAAAATACAAAGGTAACAAGCAGGCAGCCCCTCGCGGATGACTGCCGGAAACACGAAAATAAACACAAAAGTAACAAGCCGGCAGCCCCTCGCGGACGACTGCCGGTAACATCAACATAAACAAAACTTAACCAATGTCCGGGCCCGGTCCTCTCTCGCCGTATGCTCCTGCCGCTCGGCCTTTTAGGCTTCTGATCTCCTCCGTGGGATATACGAGGCCAGTGACGCCCAGCTGACGCTCATTATCAATCGCATCACCGGCCTCGCTTGCTCCTCCCACGGCTCTCGTCACGCCTCCCTCGTCACAATGCATATATTTGTACTTAAAATAAGAAGATTAAAGGCAAGACGGAAATTTGTTTGTGTTGTTGATGATGTATGGCTCAGCTCAGCATCTCTGGCTCTTGCCAGGTCCAAGGCATAGATTAGACCCACGACATGTGAGCAGTAGCTGGCACGCTACTAAAAATATAAGCGGGAGAATGTTATCATTCATAGGCTTTAGCTTCAATTTTGATTAAATTATTTTCTAATCGGTTGCATATTATGTCGTGGATATATCCCTCGAATGCACACTGCAGTCCCTTTTGTCTTGCTCTGTCAGATATTTCACATGTTGCGCAAGTCGGGTACGCAAATTAATCTGCAGAAATCCGGATAAGGCGAAATCTCTCGGCGTGGGCCTGAGGGTGCTCAATCAGAGTAGCACATCCGTCTGGGTGTGACGCAGACGTTTGGCGGCATCGTGTGTAATCATTACCGGGTCCAGTTAAAGGCGGCTGCAGGAGTCTGTCTGCTGCTGTTTCGCCGCTGTGTGGCGGTTCGACGTTTTACTGCTCTGTGCGGTGTTGTGGAGGAGCCTTCAATCTTCTCGCGAGTGTGTGTGTGTGTGTGTGTGTGTGCTGTGCGTGCGTGTGTGTGTGTTTTCATTTTTTAATCCTCTTTTTTATTTTTGATTCCTTCGTTTTTGTTTATTATTAATTTTCTGTGGTTTTGATGGTTGTCTGAGTTCCTTTTGTTCTCACCCAATATTTAAGATCTTTGTGACACCTTGAAGTTGATGGCCCGTGACATGTTGGTCTAGTGGGCAAATGTGTGGTATGTGTGAAATGGTGACTGTTTAAATCATTATTTATTTGTTTTATTACTGTGAGAAATATTGTGGACCCCTAGCAGTGAACAGCTATAGGGTAAACCACAGTTTAAGAAAATAAAGTGTAATACACACGCCTCTGTTTATTGTCCTCTATTTATTTATCCTCCAGTGGGGAAATTTTGTGATAGCTCCTTGTGAGTGAGGTTCTACGAGGGCCGGAATTAATAACCTCACCTCTGGCCCGGTCACACTAAGCTATGCTAAAAGTGCCATCACCAGACCCGGAGATTGGCTGAATAGATTCCAAAACAGTAAAACTCAACTTATTAACTCTGGGGGAGTTGGAGAATGAGCCTATTTCCAAAAAAAGTGGAGTGTTCCTTTAAAGCAAGGTGAAACGCACACTGCCTTTGTATTTTCTCTATATGTCTGGATTGTGTAGAAACAGAGTCTGTCTCTACCTGAATTCAATTAGGCTCACTCAGGTTATTCTCTGTGCTCCTTGTGTGTAGTACATGCCTGTATTGAATAATACAGTAGAGTGAGAAAACTGAGTAGAAAAGAGTGTGAACAAGCAAGTACTTTGTAGTTTGCAATAGGCATAGGAAATAGGCAAAATAAAAGGCTGCTGAACCTGGTCTTCAATCCATCAGAACTTTCTAACATTTTCACATACTGCAAGCATGAACCAACAGGGCAAATATAAATTTTATGGAAGAAAAAATAAAGCTTAGAGCTGAGAACTAGTACTGGAAGATTGCCGGTTTGTACCTTGTATCACCACTTGTTCACTTGAACAATTCTCAACAGGGGACTATACTTTTCTAATAAGAGTGCATCTCTTGGATAAAACTTTTTAGCTTGATCACTTTTTAAAGCTGAAAGATGAAAGTGCATGAATCCAGATTTCTTGAAAATGTGCCAGAATGCAATTTCTAAGTACGCAAGTGCGTGTTGCATTCTCAGGGTTGCTATAAATGGCACTGTAGGGTGTTTTCTACAGCATGAGGTCTTCAACAGGGGGTCTGCTGCAGTACTGCAGGAGGTCCAAAAATTATTTTGATTTCAAACTGCCTTGTGTGTAAAAAAAACAATAAAGTTAAATTTTAACAAGAGTTAAAGTTAAACTTAATGCTTCATTGTTTCTTCCACATTTAAAGGTGCAGTGTATGACGGCATTTAGTGGTGAGTTTGCAACCAACAATTGCTCACTCCACCCCTCCCTTTCAAAGCACTTTGGTGGCTGACTAAGGACTAAGATGAAGTCACGTTTTTACATCTTTGCCGAAGGAGATCCGTTTAGGGGCCATCGTAGAAACAACATGAATTCCATATCAGGGGACCTGTGGTGTATGTACATAGAAATAGGTCATTCTAATGTAATATAAACACCTCTGAAAACATAGTTAATTGCATTTCTGTCAATAGATCCTCCAAAAAATTACACATTGGACCTTTAAATGTATCAAGTATTTGACTCTGGGTAACAGTAATGATTATTTTAATGACTTATGTACACACTAGCAAGGCATACACATTATCACAGGCCTGTTTTAAAATCACAACTCACAGAAATTTTCAACAAGAGCAGCCATAGTTCAGCACCACAGACAGCTCCCACTGCCAGTTTCATCATAAAGTGCATTACAATGTGAACAATTCTCACACTGAATATGCATGTATTTGGTATTTGGATGAAAACATGGGTTAAAATGTCTGTCCTCTGTTTCAGAAGTGTCTCTAGCCAACCAGTAATGATTTCAATGGAAAGTCGAAGCGCTCACTGCATACAAATGCTCTCAGGTGTATAGACCATTTCATCGGACACGTGCACGCCTGACCCTTCCGGTTCCGGTTTGTGTTTGGCTAATGTCTAATAATATAACGGTTTATATTTGATTTAATTTATGTTAATATTAATTTGTATTATTATTTTATTGTATAGTAATTGTATTAAATAAACGATTTGTTGAATGCATCCTGTAGTTCGGTCGCATTTAAAGAAAACGTATGGTACATTGACATCTAGCGGTTGAGCTTGGTATCGCTGTCTAAATTGAAAATATTGGAGAGACAAGATTAGCCAAGTAACAGTTCTTGGTAATTGGATTCATGTACTGTATACCCAGTGTTTGGAGTAACGCATTACAAAAGTAACGATATTACAGTAATATATTTGTTTTTGCTGTAACGCAGTAATATAAAGCATTACTAATAAAATTTGGGTAATATTATACCCGTTACAATCTCAGTAACACGTGTTACAACAATGTATTTTCCCCTGAAATTCTTTTTTTATAATTTACCAACACATTCCATTCTCAGGAAAAAAAAAATCTGAGATTAAAATAATATGATTGTAATACTATTTCCTGTTACTGAAATCCGATGGTTGAAATGAATGAAACGGATTCTACAAAAGAATAGAAACAAAATGAAAGTAAGTAGAAAGTGGTTCTGCGTTTTACCCTGTCATTTGGCTATATGTTGCATTATAGTGGGCTCTACCTCTACTTGTCATGAATCTCGGGTGAGGTGAGACCAGAGGTGGACAGTAACGAAGTAAATTTGCCTGAATACTGTACTTAAGTACACTTTTTGAGTATCTGTACTTTACTTGAGTATTATTTTTTCTGAGTACTTGTACTTTAACTTAACTACATTTGAAAGACAAATATCATACTTTTTACTCCACTACATTTATAAAAAGGTCCAAAAGTAGAAAATGGTTTCTATGCAGCGGGGTTTCCTGTGTGCACAATTTATCTGGCTTGCGATCTGCCAGGACCTTTTACTGTTGCCAAGTAATTCAGTTTTTCTAAGTTCGTGGTATTCCGGCAAGCTTTGAATGGCCATTTGGCAGATTTTTTTAACGCAAATCTGGCAACTCTGGGATCTTCCCCGCTAAACTAATGTAAACGTAGGCGCTGCTACATCGTTGATAGCGCTCTGAAAAGGCAAATAGAACATTAAAAGAGGAAAAAGGCACATGTTAAAGTGTGGTGGTGTAATCATCTGTGGGTTACGATCAGTCAAAGATCGTAGAAACATTGTCATGAAAATGATCGGCATAACGGCTAAACGGTAAATAAGCATCACATACACCTTGAGCTACACGTGCGTGTTAACTTCTGATCTGCTGTTATATCATTTAAAGCGATTTGGAAAATGAATGATGTTTTTACTGAATTAACTATAGTTGAAGTATTCCTGTTGAAATAAAAACAATAGAACCCTGCCCAAAATACAACATAAAATGTAATGGATTTAATGGTTATAAATGGGAATTGTACTATGGATACTATGTTGTCTACTTGTATGTGATGGATTCTATTGCTGGGATGGTAAATCCTATTGGAATAAAACCCAAAACACACTACAAAGAGGAGTTTAATTTAAAAATCTCATTCTAATTAAAAAATTCATTGTTTTTTTTCAGCAGGGATGGTATTTGCATTAAAACCACAGTATCCACAAATTTACCATTTTCTAAATATAGGAACCATACTCCAATTAATAATCTTTAGTAAAACCACAGCAACTAAACATACCATAGTTTCATTATATTCATTATTATACTAGCTATAGTTTATGTTTGTAGTTAAATTATGGTAATAAGTCCAACAAACACATGGCTTCTACACTTTACTATTTACAAGAACCTTACTACTTACTGGTAAATTGCTGCTAAAACTGGTAAAGGGAATATACAAAATAAAAGAACACTGCTCATAAATACATATTAGCCCCCTAGGCCTATGAGGATAATTAGGCTAAATGATCATACAGGATTATATCTAAACTAAACATATGTGTGCTAAACATATAAAGCTCTTAAAGGAGTTGCTCACTGCAAAATTTGCCCCCATTGACTTTCCATAGTAGGAATAAAAACGACTATGGAAAGTCAATGGGGGCAAATTTTGAAGTGAACTACTCCTTTATACCACTGATACTGTGAGCTACTCGGTGTATTCAGTAGGGTGCTTCAGAGGCACAAGGTATACGACAATAAAACAATGCACAACTGACATAAAGGAAATTTACTTTTAATACTTGAGTACTTTTAAAAGCACGTACTTCTGTACTTTTACTCAAGTAAGAATCTGTCTTTACAACTTTTACTTGTAGTGGAGTAATATTTGACCAGTAGTATCTGTACTTTCACTCAAGTAAGGAAGTTGTGTACTTCGTCCACCTCTGGGTGAGACGCAGTGACAAGGAGAGAGGACCCAAACGCAGACAGCGGGTAAGGGGTTAACAAGACTTTTAATAAATAATTAACCAAACTCAAAACAAAGACCCACGTGGGGGTAAACATAACAAAACAGAGAAACAAGAACAAGATTAACTAAACTGACAAGACTAAACTAATAACACATCACAAAGGAACACTTCAAACTAGACTAACTAACAAGACAAGAACTCACCCACACGACACAGTGCAACATAACATACAATGATCCGACACCAGACAGAGAAGACGGGGGCATTAAATAGAGGGACAAATCAAAGGGGAACAGGTGTGGGGCATGAACTAATAAACAACCAAAAACGAGAGATACAAAAGGGCGGGAACACAGACAAGGACCGGAGAGAGTATCGAAGGCCGACAGGGTCAAAAGGACTCTCTCCACACATAACAAGGGATCCTGCCGTGATTCTACCACAAGATCAAGAAAGACATGACACGACGGGGCAGAATCACGACATCTACCATAATTCACCAGATGGCCCTTGTCTACTTTTTCGATTCCAACAGCGATTGTTAGTTAAATTGTGCCATTAGCCTTCTCTATGACTTTTATATGTGGGAGCAATATAAAAAAGCTGACTGTGGGCACTCGACAACGCATTGATGCACATGGTTTGCCTTGGTATGGAATGTCCGCCTAAGTATTGTCAAACTAGAATTAGTTTCGCAGATAGTTTGTTTAATTAACATTTTTTATATTGTGGTAGTCCAGGGATATTACCTGATACAGACATTGACACTCGAATCCTAAGTATTAATTCCTGCATTGTTTTTAGGCATTGTAGACAGACATACAGTATGGTTGTAGCCTACAGGTATTTGCCGATTGGTTGATGCGGTATTTGTCCTGCCCCTCCTGCGCTGTGATTGGATGGATGGCCAAATAAAAAGTGACATTGATGAGCACAATCATTATGCATTAACACATCGCCCTCCACTAGATATACAATGAACTATAGTTTAGCATTTTAGAATGCATACGCTGCTGAAAAAGCGAGACCATCACATAAATTCTACTGGATTTAATGGTTATGATGGGAATGTAATCAATTTTGTGACGTAATGGAAACAAAAGTCTCTACTGGTAGGGTATGTGTTGGGTTTTGTTGACGAGACCATTAATTCATACTCAAATAATGTCCAAAACACACTACAAAAAAGGTATTTAATAAAACCTAATGGTTTCCAGTGGTGTTTTTTTAAGTAGGCTATTCATACTTTTGTGGGTATATTTATCAAAGTAACTCAAAAGTAACGCAAAGTAGTCTAACACATTACAATTCAAAGACAGTAATATTGTAATATAACTAATTACTTTTAAATGACAGTAACTAGTAATACTGTATATAATTTATTACATTTTGGAGGTAACTTGCCCAACACAGTGTATACCTTACTCCTCACTCTCTTTTCATGTCAACTGTGATATCTTACTTTCTACATCTTTCCCCTTTTTCTCTGTCTCTCATGTGCTTCATCACATCTGGTACAACTACGCATTCATTAAACATTCACATTCATGTTCATTCTGTCCTATGTTCATACTGTCATTGACCTAAGACACACACGCACAGAGAGAGAGAGACACCGAATAGAAAGAGACCAAGAGAAACAACAGATGCTGCAGGGCTTACAAAGCCTAAAGTGTAAACTTTTGCTGTGGAACTGAAGAGATCCTAATGTTTAGAAGCGGATCTTTCTGGAGTTCAGGGGAGTTTTGAAGCATGGGATTATTGTATCACAATAAATGATCCAGAAGGTAAATGTTGAAAATCCTTTTGCTATCACAGAACGTCCCAGGAACACAGACGAGGATAGATCCAGGAGCAAAACACTTTAATATGGGTAACAAATATGACATTAAGTTCACATATATTTAACATTACATTTGAGACTCGACAATGAACATGAAAGCAGTTTTAGAGAATGACTCCGAAGGAGCGGTGCAGAAAAGCCCAGGGCCCTCATTGATTCGATGTCACACAGAGGAGTTGCTAGCTGAAGGGACCGCTGTAAAAATGAAGGACAGTGCTTTTGGGGATTGCCTGATCAGTGAGGTGAAGATAGCTGGTTTCAAGACCAAGTGCCTTCTGGATACAGGGTCAGAGGTGTCCACAATATCTGGATCACACTTCAGGGAACACTTCGGGGAGCAAAAGTTGAAGTTATCCTCTGCGTGCTGGGTTAAGCTGGACATTCCTGTCTTGGTATGCTTGCAGGCCGATGTTGAGTGTCTGGGACAAGTACTTCCTAGCAAGTGCATATTCGTCTTGACTGACACAAGCCCTGATGTGATGGAAATTTAAGGTGTGTCTGGGATCATCGGGATGAATGTACTCAATGAAGTTCAGTCCTTGTTTATCGCAGCGGAGGGAATGGAGAAGGTTAACAAGTATAATAGACGAGATGAAGGCCAATTCAGGAGGGTGCTTGCTAGAGTGGAGAAAGACATCTGGGGTCTGATGGAAGTATTGGCTATGTCAAAATTGCTGGAAGAAAGGCTGTCACTATTCCCCCCGTTGTGAGAAGGTGCTAGAAGGTGGCTGTGGAGTGTCTCCTAGGGTGAAGAGTCATGTGCTAGTGGACCCAGCAGCTGAAACAAGTTTGCCAAAAGGACTCTTGGTGGCTCACGTTCTTGCTAAAACAGAGTATGGGAAGCTTCCTGTGCATATGATGAACCTGAGTAAGAATGTTTTCTCCAAGGGTAACCAGGATTACGGCTACACCATGGCTGTGGTGCACAATATTCCTACAGGTGAAGCACCCCCAATAAAACAGCATAATCGTCGAATACCACCACAGATATTTCAAGAAGTCAAGAGACATGTCCAGGATCTGGTGTTACAGGGAATCCTCAAGGAAAGCAGTAGCCCCTGGGCATCACCTGCAGTTATCGTCATGAAGAAGGATGGCAGTGTGCGTTTCTGCTGCGATTACAGAAAGCTAAACCAGGTGATGGGTAAGGACACATACCCACTTCCACGGGTGGACGAGTCCCTAGATGCTTTGGGTAATGCCAAACTGTTTTCAACTCTAGACCTGACTGCTGGGTACTTCCAGGTAGCCGTGAGTGATAAGGATCGAAAGACTGTCTTCACCACCCCATACTTGGTAGTGAACCAGACTACCTAGTGAGTAGGTGTGTTCTACTTCAAACGGAGCTGCAGATTATGACATCAGTATAGTGCGTGAGAGTTTAAATGCACCCGAATTGCTGCTGCAGATGTTATACTCTGATCAGTCTGTGCTGTGTTGGGGGGGGCACAAGGGGGAAAAGCATATTTTGTGGGGAGCCGGTGCCACCCGGTGCCACCCTGTGCCATCCTTTTAGACACGCCCCTGCTCTGGGGAGCCGCAGTGTGCCGGTTCAGGGAAGAAGATGTAGCCCATTATCTTGCGGTCGAGTCTTCTGTAACAGAACATCCCCAGGAACACAGACGATGGTAGATCCAGGAGCAAAACACTTTAATATGGGTAACAAATATGACATTGTTCACATATATTTAACATTACAGTTGAGACTCGACAATGAATATGAAAGCAGGGTGAGTATAAGTAGTGTCCAGTGATGAGGATGATGATGGGCACACGGGACAGGTGCGGGAGCGTGGAGCATGATGGGGAATGGAGTCTTAGGGGGAAACATGGGGAGAGACAGAGGGAAACCATGACATTTGCATTGACAAAGAGCTCTGTTTAGATATTTCTGTACCTTTCTCATGAATGTGTGGTCTGGATTGTCTCTTTTTTATTTCAGGAAGCCAACAATACAATCCTTTTCAAAGCCATCCGGTTTGTTCTTTTCAAGCAACGCATTAGCAAACTGCATTTCTGCTGACATCTTCTGATTAATCTATTATACGGAATCTTTATTTGTGAATTATTAAGTCTCCACTGCCACAGTCTGGGTACTACTCCCTGATCTTCCACCCTGTCTGGCCTGATTCACTGGCAGTAGTTACGTTTGTTATTGAGCTTTAATGCAACATTGTTTCAACTCACCTGGTACCCGAGTGCTCCGAGGTCGAGCTGGGGCCAGATATCTATTAGACCCAAACACTTCTCAGACCCCCTCTGCTGTCAAATCATGCTGTAAATTGAAATGAAAATAGATGTGTTGCAAAGGCTCAACACTAACTTCAAAGTTGAGCCCGAAGGTGTAACATATCAGAAATCTCACTCATGTCAATTCATCAAAGCAATGGAGCAACGACAGGATGCCGAAGGGACAGGAATAGGGGATTTCAGAGAAAAGGAGGGAGACACAGCACCAGCAGGCCTTTCTGTTGCTATTCTGAGGTGAAGGGAGTTCAAGGAACACAGGTGGCAAGATGTGACTGGTGGTCAGGGCCAATTATATCTCTTTCTGTCTCTCTTTTTGGACTTGACCCTACTGCTATGTTTTCAACTCAAAAACACCATGAGACATCAGACTGACTTTAAAAGATGATAAATCTACAATTACTTATCAGTGCTTTTCTGCCAATGCTACATCAGGTCTGTGATTGTCAAGACAGACATGGTGTAAAATTATACTTTACCTCCTAATTTTAACCGCTGCTTACACTATCATTTCCTTTTGTTCAGACCGAAATGTACAATTGGAAAAGCTCAAGTAAAAAAGTAATATCCTTTTTTCTTTATTCTGCTTTAAAAGGTTCAATCAATACTTTTCCTTATGCTGTGCAAGGTGCCAATTTATACTCACGGGAAGCATGGAAGTACATTGGTAGCAATTATCAAATTGAAATGCAATTTGCAAAATGGCAATGCAGTATGTAAAATGACAATGCATATATGTATTTAAATATACATTTAAAATAACATATGTGCAACATTAGGTGCAAAATTAAAATTAAAATTCAATAACACAATTGACATTTGTCCGTTCCTACACTACTTTTAATATGTATTTTGAATGCATATTTTAACGCTCTTTAAGTTGCAAAATTAAACTCCGCTCAGATGAACGAAATGAACAAAATGACTCGAAAAAAGATTTGTTCATTCGAATCGCAAAAATGAGTCGAACTTCCCATTACTAATGTTTACGTATATATGTGCATAATCTCTCCCCACTGCCTCAAGCACGAAAGTACCACAGTACAGACAGGTGTACTTGGGTTTTTCCACATGGACGGGTCATGTTTGGGCTGTACAGTCTCACAAGATGAACATTTCTGAATGATTGTGTGAAGATATTGTGACTAAACAACACTCAAAATACTGAATGTGTTCATGATGAAAACACGTCTGCACGCATATGAGAAAGTCTACATGAGACATTCAGCATAGCGAGCTCACCACCTAATAAGGCAGAGAATTTTCTGCAAGATGTTCTAACAATGTTGCTATTAGTTCTATCGTCTACAGACAGCTAATAATCTTAAGAAACACTTAAGCCATTTCTGTCTTTGTGCTCTAATTCGTGTGCATGCGATTTAATGCTTTTATCAGCTCTGTCTGCAGCCTCACATCAATGCACATACACCTGGCTCCACCTTCACACAATGACGATGTATCGGGGAGGGGGCGTGGCCAGCTCGAAATGCATTTTCAAGTCCACATTGAATTTTGCAACACTCGGCACGATATGTAATGAAAATGCAATCCAAAATGTTCAACCCGTGAATGTTAATGCATTCAGGGAAAATAACATTTGAAAGATCATTTTGCAACAGTTTTGCTTGGCTATATCTTAAACACATATACTCAATCCGGGGAATGCATTTTAATTTCAATTTTGCAACTTAAAGAGCATTAAAATATGCATTCAAAATACATATTAAAAGTAGTGTAGGAACGGACAAATGTCAATTGTGTTGTTGAATTTTCATTTTCATTTTGCACCTAATGTTGCACGTTATTTTAAATGTATATTTAAAGACATAAATGCATTGTCATTTTACATACTGCATTGCCATTTTGCAAATTGCATTTCAATTTGATAATTGCTACCAATATGCTTCCATAGTTCTTCTAGAAGTGAGTTCAAGGAAGCATTGGATATGGTCAAGCTCATTTACAAAATGGGTCTGTTCCTCGCTCGCTCTTTCAGATTTGCTCTCTGCCGTGCAACCTGTACTAACAAAATCTCCTGCACTGGCCATGTAATTTTAAGTGATTTTATATTCAACCTGACATTAACTGGCTTCTAACACTGATTGAGTTGTTCAAATGCATAGCTGTTCCAGTCCACTGCGTCATATGATGGGCTCACCCATAGTGACCACATGCCTTTGCATTTGGTTGATGCTGTGTATATGGCGAGCTACAACAATGGCTTTTGATTGTGCATTGTTAGAGACAAAGAAGGCAGAATCAAATGACAAACTATAAAACAAGCTTTTAATCTCTGAAAAAAGCAGGCTTTTAGTATACATGACGACCATAATCTATAGCTATCGTAAGTAGGAAGATACATTATGGCAAGCATTGTGACTAAATATTAGCTACATGTAGTACAGTGGATTTAATATTTAACATATTATAGTTTCATTATTGTATTAAAAATTAAAACTAATGCAAGTGAATGGGTACCGCCATTGCTCGCTTACCAACATTCTTCAAAATATCTTATTTTGTGTTCTGCAGAAGAAAGTCATTCAGGTTTGAAATGACAAGAGGGTGAGCAAATGACAGAACTATCACTTTAATGTGACAGAAGGACACTGGATGTAAAAATAAATACAGACCAAAACAAAACATTGGGGATTTCAAAATATTATAACATCACCATGTTGATTTTATTTAATAGAAAGAACTACATTCATTCAAGCTTTGCCACATTCAATTTTCTTAGGTGTTTTATGTCGTTTCCTCTGAGGATTTACAGGGACAGCTTTCACTTATTAACTGTCAACAGTCTCCAAGGTAAAGCTGCCAACCTGTACAATCCAGCCTCAAAACCATGTTTTGTCCTTTCACAGCCCCTGAGGGCTGTCTAACGTTTCTCCCTGGCAGACGTGAGTGTCTGAGTTTGCGTGTATATTGAATAGCATATAAGACATTTCTCTATTTGAAAAACAGTGTGACAGCATCTCTTATGATTTTTTAAACCCTTTTAAAAGGTGAACTGAACCATTAGTGGAATCAAATATATAAGCAAAAATAAAACCCATAGCCTTAGTCAACAAAGGTCAGTCTGACATGAACATGCTATTGGTTGTGTCAAGACAAAATTGAATAGCACCACAAACCTATTAATACCTTGCTTAAAGTTGTAAGCACATTCCGTTATCTGAAGAAAAATGGCACCTTTAGAGTGTGTGCACATCCTCACTCTCCCAACAGTACGATATACTGTATATCAGCGTTTTCATCTTCTATTCCGTACAATCATAAATCATCTCTGTTATTATGCTCTGTGAAATATATGCTACCCCTGGCCTGTCTACAAAGACTTGTGTAACTTAATTACAAGTCATCAACTTGTCAGATTGTTTGTGTAGGTTTGACTATGAACTATTATAGTCAACAATATCTGTAATTAATCTGAAACCGAACTGCAAAAGTGATGTTTTGTAATGCTCTAACAACTTGACCTATAGTCTGAACCAGAAAACACTGGACAGAAAGGTTGTTTGTTTCTTGGTCCTAACAATAAATAATGACTATATAGCTACATAATGCATCTCATGGCTGCTATGATCCTACAAGAGAGCAACCACAGAGCACTTAGCATTCATTGATCAAGCTTTTATCCTTGGTTGTTTAGAATCAAAAAACATACATGAATCATGAATAAATTACAACCTTATTGGCAGTGCAGACAGCAGCATGAAATATTTATTTTCTACTGACATTATACTGCACACAAAGCTAGAGGAAATTGGAGTTCTATCCTGGAACTGGACCATTTTAAACATTGTGTAGTCCAGTGGTTCAACCTTTTTGACTTTCTACCCCATTGTCCAAGAAAAATTACAAAGTGCCCCCCATTGGCCTCTGGTTTTGTAATCAATGCTTTGAATAAGCTTGGTGAGATCAATTGTGCTCCTGCTAATTCATAATTCTCCATCTTGCACACTGCTTTATAGTTATTTACGTACACTGTGCAGCAAAAGTCTGAAACCTTCAGCAATGGTGTTTTAGCAATAGCATAATGACCATATGCAATTAATTCAGTCTATTACAGTCTTTTCTGTTGGTAAAGATACTAGAAAGATAACGCAGTCATTAAAACAACATGCTTAAACAACAAAGCTGGCGGTGGCACAGGACTTTTGCACAGTACAGTACAGTATATGAAGAGTTTATTTACAAAATGAGATAACTCCTTTTTTTACATTTGTCTAGAATCATGTTTTTATCATGCATTCCAATTAATATCAATCAAACTGCAGTTGGTTTATTTTTATTTAAGCCATAATAACTTCCAAAAAAAATACAGCTAACTAACACAACAAAACACAATAAAAACATAACATAATAAAAAACAGGATTTTTGATATTTTTTTGTTATCTCATTTTGGAAACAAACTCTTCATATAGAGTAAATACAGTATATGCAGCAGCACATACAGTAGTTTAATAAACTGCTTTAAATAAATACTAAACTTGCCTTTCAATTTAGTGCTTAAAATAACAGATAACAATAACTCATACAATATATATTTATAGACACACATTATATAAGGGTCATCTTAAGCACATACATTACATGTATGCCATCATTAAAGCACAAATGAATTTAAGCAGTGATTGGAATGAGATATAATGTATATAAATATATCTATGTTCACTTCCATAATATATTTATTGCATACACATACTTAGCTTCCCAAGACAAACAAAACTGTTAATAAGTGATGTAAAAAATAATCTGACAATGGGTTATTTCTATTTGTGTCAACACAATCCTTGAGAATGGATTTCAAAAGGCAAGACAAAAAACAATTCTCTCCTGTTTACAATGAGAAACACAAAGCCACTAAACTTACTGCGTAAATAAATCTGATGTACATCTGAATTTCAAACAAAGATCTATCTACTGTATTTCCAACAAAGAGTCAGACTTTTCTATTCATTCCTGTTCAATCACATAACATCATTGTCAAGCGATTGCTCTTCAGAAGATGAGCAAATTTATATTTGTTTAGCTTTCAGGTTTCTCCCCATCAACAAAATCAAGTCAAAATTTTGTAAAAGGCATAACAGTGTAGAGAACAATGTTCTGCACTGTACAAAATAATATACTGTATCAATAAATCAGGCACTGGAAAATCATTTACAATATACATTATAACTCTAAAAAAAAGTTCTCTAGAATATGCAGGTTATTTAGAATGGTTGGCAATAGAGAAAGATACTTGGTCCCAAATGGTGAAGTTACATTATCTAGCAGCAGGGGCTAATGGAGCCTTTGGTTATTAGTACCAGTGATGGGTTCCATCCCAGCTTTCTAGTGTCCATCTTTTTCACACTTTGTCTCCTGAGGCATTGGTGGATTTATTAATCTGATGACTGTTAAACAATTTACTGTTGCAGACAAACAAGACTGTTAGTTGACACCTTTTATTTGTGAAGTGAAAGCACACAAAGAAAAAACAAGAACCCAAGACAAAGAGAAAAGGATGAATGAAGAGATTTGTTTCAGTCAACACAACTTGTGTCACGAATCTCTCTGGGCAGCGTTCTCCGACGGCTGGGCAGCGCTCTCTGGCATCTGGGCAGCAAACAATGACAGGAACAACAGAAACACATAGGGTGTCGACTTTGACAGGCCTGAGTACCAGCTGGGATGCCGGCAGGGATCTGTGGCGGGAACAGGGCACCGGCGGTCTCGACACTGGAGGGACACCCGTCGACTTCAACCCTGGAAGGGAGCCCGACGATCTCGATCCTGGATGGGGTTCCGGCAGTCTCGACCCCGGAAAGGGACAGGTTTTGCGTGTGTTGCGAGAGGATGCGAAGAAGAGGACGGTGCAGGAGAGTGTCGCAAACAGAAGTGAGTGTCGTGTCGTGCTCGAGAAGTTCGGTTGACAAAGTTGCTTTAATAGTACTGTATCAGAGCTCTAGTCAACTTTATTACGGCTACACCGACAGTGTGAGTGCGTAATATGTGTTTTTTTCGTGTGAATTGTGACGTTTGAAGAGATCCGATAACTTTTTGCCTGAGTATTGCGCTCATTACGTTTTGATGGTGAAACAGCGTTATTGAAACAGACTAAGCACGCATTTTTCCGTGTTCAACTCGTGTCTTTGCACGTGAGACAGAGACTGCTGTAGGCTGCAGTTAACGCAGAGAGATTTGTTTTTGGAAGATAAGGATTTCCAGATTAGTTTTGTTTGCCCTGCCACTCTAACGACATCTCAGTTTGATTCATTGTTTGATATACCCAACTTCCTGGACATTTCGTTGGGGTTGAGTGAGTCAACTACACTACTAAAGTTAATTTCAACGCACGCAACGTCGAGACAACGCATTTCCACTCATCGTTCCACAGACTGGTATTTCCAATTTACTCTTTGTCAATATTGTGATTTGATGGACAGTAAATTGAGTTTTGCTGAACGACAGAACATAAAGTGATCTGTGAGTGATTTGCCGTTCAAATGTGAAATTTCATTGTCATTGTTGTTGTTTTTTTCAAACTTGATTTTGTTGAAATTAACAGATTGAACAGTGAGGTCTCATTCTAAGTGGAATTCATGAGGAATTTTAAGTGTTGCCCTTTTTGAAGTGCCACTGGGATTTGTAACTTCAAAAATGAAACAAATTTATTTTCTTCTTAGTTACTGTACTTGCCTGCAGTGAAACCTTATTGTTGAGGGCTGTCAGGGCGTAGGGCCGTCTCACCTATCTTATTAGACTCGGGAAGGGAGGGATGTGTAAAACTGTGTCTCACATACACCTTTACTTCAGGAAGCCATTTCGTGACATTACTCTAACTGAAGCCTGTCCTTGCCGGTCTGAAGTGATATGTATCAATAAGGTAGGAGACAACGTACATGCATAAGCGTGTAAAGAGACTAAAAGCACTAAGGGCGGGGACTAAGATCCTTACGTTACTTAGTCCACCAGGGCAGCCCTAACTAATTCCCCTACCAGGCGGGTCTAAATACCCCGTTACAAATAACAGACAAAACAAAAGCCCACAATGGGGGACAACAGAACAAAACATGGCAAAAGGAACAAAGACTCACTAAACTAACAAGACTAGACTAATAAAACATTACAAGAACTAACGCTAAACTCACAGACAAAGAACTCACCCACGTGACACAAGCAATGGACCAGCACAGGACAATGAAACATGAGAACTATATAAAGGGGACGAAATCAAGAAGGAACAGGTGCGGTACATGAACTAATTAACAAGCAATAACGAGACGAAAGGGCGGGAACAGAGATGCCACACCGGAGAGAGGGAGTATATGGAAGGCCAAAACTGTCTCTCTCCACATAAAACAAGAGGTTCTGTCATGGCTCTGCCACAAGATCAAGAAAAGCAAGACAAGATGGGGCAGAAACATGACAACTTGTATACTGACGTCACCAACGTCAGTGAATGTTATTAAAACAAATCAATTACTTCCACTCACCCAGTCTCAAAATCTCTCTCTCTATCTTTCTCGTAACCCAATCCCAGGTTTAGGGGCCGGTGTGCTTACAATTTTGAAGGGTAAACAACCACTGCATAACACATCATTCTCCATAACACCCACCTCACCATCCATATCACTCACACCCACATTCTGCCACATTCTCTCTCTTTTCTCTTTTCATTTCACCGCACTCAAAAGCTGTCAGACCTTTTCTGTTCTCCGTCTTCCTGATGTCATTTACGCTTCCCTTTTGCCTCCTCTCTATTTAACATTCTCAATCTCTCCCTCTCTCTCTATCTCACCATCTCTCTCTCTTTCTTTGTATTTCTTTGTGTTTGTCGTTCTTGTAGCAGCCGCAGAGCTCCTGTCTGGTGTGTCAATACTCTTCACTGTGTGCTGGCTGCTTTGGTTGTGACACAAAAGTCACAACATCAGCACATCCTGTTACCAGCAGGGAACGGTGGAACGAATGAGCGTGATAATCTCTAATTTGGAGCAGTCTTAAAGCACTAAGTAATTTGCCAAGAAATTGTTTAACTTTGTTGTTTGGTTTTGGCTTATAGCATCATTTGTATGTATAACTAGCTCTTAACATTCATTTAAATTATAACATTGAATAGAAATAAGTATTTTATACATAACAATATGTAGAGAATTTAGCATAAGACAAATGGTCGGAGTCATTGAAAGTAGAGCCATCAACCCCCTTTCACTCCCCTTTCTCCTGGTTTCTTGATACGATCATGAAAAGACCAGAGTCAAAACCTCTCACTGAGAGTGTTGATAACCTCTTGTTTCTCTGTTGGATATTTTATGACTCCTAAGCTTCAAAGCAGAGGGGAGAAATCTCTCGGTCTAATCTGAAACTTGGCTAACCAGAGAAACTTCTCTGACAAATAGGAACTTGTGATTCAATTGTCCTTTTCTATAAATATATCTAAATATCTAGGTTATATGTTGTCGCTCTTGCCATTTTTAAATAATCTGTAATTGTTAAATAGGCAAGTTAATTCAGGCTTTGTTTATATACGTACCGCCGAATGAATCATGTCTTGATGCACTTCAACCCTTAGCATATTTGATATATAAATGTTTGTCTTTACAATTCCTCCTTGTTTATATACATTGTGTGACCATAGAACACTTTCTATTCATTATGTTATAATTGAAATGATATCTCATAAAGATGCAAATTAGCTGTTGAGTGGACAAAGAACCTCTTCCCTGCTCAACTCTGATTGGTCGATTCAAACTCAGGTGGGCATGCCCTCTCATGAGGTTAAATATCGAGCCTGCTCTGAAAACTCTCTCTTCCTCCTTCCTCTCTTCTCTTCTGCGCTAAAACTTTTTTCGTTACGTCTCTTCAGAGACTGCCCTCTCCCCCCGCACTGGGGGAGAATAAGGAACAATGGACTCTGCTGCCACGTGGCTAGGCCATGCGGCCGATCACGAGGCCCGCAACTTCCTGCAGGACTGCCTTCTGAAACCTTTGAACAATTCCATCTCTACACGCGCATACGGATATCGGTCCAGCACAGAGCTTGCAAGTATCCGTTTCTATTTATAGAATAGCTGCCTTAAGTCGGTGCCTCTTTGTTAAAGATGATTTTTTTTGCTGTGCGTGTGTTCACTACTCTCTGGATGGGTTAAATGCAGAGGTCACATTTCGTTGCCTTGTACTTTACTTGTACATGTGCAATGACAATAAAGTTGAATCTAATCTAAAAAGACTTCTCTATCCTTTGTTTTAGCTAAATGAATCAATTATATGTACTGTTTGGACATTTCCAAAAATACAAATACTCATTAAAACTCTTTATTACTTCTAATTTACGATGGCATGCTCACTTCGAAGCATATACATATGAAAGTGAAAAAAAAAGTGAAAGTGACCTATTAGTCAGATATGGTGACCCATACCCGAAATGTGACCTCTGCTTTTAACCCATCCAGAGAGTAGTGAACACACGCACAGCAAGTGGTGAACACACGTACACCCGGAGCAGTGGGCAGCTATCACTGTAGTGCCCGGGAGCAAGTAGGGGTAAGGTGCCTTGCTTAAGGGCACCTCAGTCGTTACCCGCCGGCCCTGGGAATCGAACCGGCAACCTTCTCTCTAACCATTAGGCCACGACTGCCCCTGTGTGCGGAACACGGCAATAATAATAATAATAATAATAATAAGATCTGCAACATTCAATGTTTTTTTACGAGTGTCTACGTGACTGAATCATCTTGACAGGTTTGTCTGCTGTGGCTCCAGGATGAGTTACATTATGGACAGACACCTGTGTCTCCACTGGATATGCAGCTGCAATAGAAAACAACAGCACTACAGCCCACCTGTCATCCATATCAGACAGAGACAAACAAAGAGAGCGATAGACCTAAAGAGTGAGGGGTGAAACAGAAAGAGAGAGAGTGCAAGAGAGGAGTGTGGATGATTGGGTTATTTCTTTATCTTTCATATCAAAAGCAGGCAGGAGCTGGGCTAATTATGTTGATTCATGTGGGGCGCTCTTGTAACGCTTCTGTTGACAGTAAATATGCAAATGCATCCCTTGTTTCAGTAATGCCAATATCAGACCTTGTTGATGGAAAGCCCCTGGTGGATTTGTCCACTTATTAAACCTGCAGGGAGCACCTCCTCCACACACAGCCCATCTCGACTGCCGACGGAAAACAGTGCAGAATCTGTTTGAAATTTTTTTTAAAGAGGCTTTGCTGCATAGCAACATGGGCCAAATCAATTACGACTCTGCTGTGATGAAAAGCCACACATTACGACTAACTGGTTGCAACCCAACAAAGTGTCAAGTGATAAAAGTTCACTTGTCAAAATAAGAGTTTCTGACCTAACCAATGATATTCCAGTTACTACATTGTCAATTACTTGGTTTTCAAGTCTCCAGTGTTACAGAATCTGAATGTTCTTACTCAAACAATATTCAGCTGCACTGTAAAACTTTGCTGTAGTTTTGCAGCAGGTTTGCCAGTAATTTACTGTAGATTTAATTTACAATTTTGTTTTAAACATAAACTTACCTATTTTTTCATGAAACAAGACTAAATATCTTAGGTCACTTTTCTTGTTATGTAAATGTATCGTAATTTAAGAAGTTTCAATTATTTTTACTAAAAAACAAGACAAAAATGATTAGGAAGAATGTCGTTTTTTGCAGGGTTGCTGTGCTAATGCCAGTCTCTTCTTGCTCATTTTGAATCTCAAAAGTCAAAGTGTTTTAATTTTGGTAAAAGTAAAGTTTAACTCAAATTGAAAAAAGTATTAATAGGAAAGTAATTAAATCTACAGTAAGTACAGCAGGTTTGCCAGTAAAAACTACAGCAAAGGTTTACAGTGTGTGCAACATTTTAATGTGAGTGTTCATCCAAACAGGAATATTTACAATGGTAAGACTCATCATTTATCCAATTCTTGTTAAAGTGTCTTAATCAATGACTCACTGAATCATTATCTAAAAAGAATTGTTCAAAATACTGATTCGTTTAGGAGAGAAAATGTAAAAAGGCAGATGTATGCAACATTAATTATGGCACTACCATACCACCATTTAAAAATATAGAGCGGCAAAGCGGGAAATTTGAAGCTTTAGTATTGTAATGCTACAGTAGCGCCGGTACACAGTGTAACCCTACAGGAAACTTGTCCATGAAAAACAGTGAGTCCTCTAGCACTTTAAATTTCAGGTAAGCATGAGCATCTTAAAAAAACAGAGACTGATGCTGATTCTGATGAGGTCAGAAAACTGTTTTAAATTATATTTTCCTGGCACAGAAATGTAGGCTTTTGTGTGAGCCTCACGCACTCCTTATTGGCGCAGCCACACTGAGTCCTCTATATTTCTGCTTCGTGCCTCATGACTTATGTGGCCAATTTGAGAGACAGTTTACACAAACTGCATCCATCCCTGATTGTCAAGAGAAATTCCAGACATCACTTTGGCGGAGGGTGCTGATTTTGCCCACAGCAGGGGAGAGCCCGATGTCCTCACTTGGACTCAAGGGTATGCCATCTATAAGAGCAAATAACACTTAACGGCTTTCAACATCTTCGCATAAAACAAGCATGACACTTATCGCCCCCTTTTACTGATGGTCAACAGAAAGCAGAGTGACATTAGTTGCCTCGTTGAAAGAACCTTGTCACACGTCAACATCATCCACCCACAGATTTTATGGTAAAGTGTTTAAAATTGTGTAACCTTTCAGGGAGTACATGTGTTGATCACTTTATAGCACAGTGATGACAAGTCTATACTTGGCCACATGTAAGAAAGTGGAAGGTGGGGAAAGATTTTGTGAGATACTACACACCTACCATCCAATACCTGTACGTATATGGAACAGTGTCTTCAACTCCACCAACCCCCTCCTCAAGACTTGAAAAGGATGCCCTGAACGCCCGGACCTAGTGAAAGAGAGCTTCTTAGTAAATGGTATATACTGTATACACATTTATTTATGGATACATTGTTCAAATTTACATTTCCTGACACATTAAAAACAATGTCACCAAAAGTCCTTACACACATGTAAATAACATGATTTAAAGCTCTACGACCTTGAATATCAAAGACTCTAACCGAAGGTCCTAAAGTGTCTCTGTGTATTAAATCACAACAAATGTACTGTAGCCACTTCATGACAAAAGAGAAAATATTCTCAAATCGATAGTTAGCAAGATATGACCGCTGACTAAAACATAAACCTTGTTTTATTCAGAATGGTAGTAGACACTGCTTTCTCACCAACAAATCTTACAAATAACAAGTCAACTTGTTTCACCTCTGCATCTCCCATGAAACTCACTCTGCATCTGAACTCAAAGGCATATCTGACAGTTTTTGACCCCTCAGTTTGGAATCCGGTTTGGATAGCAGGGGAGGCCAGGCCGCACGAGGATTGCAGTCTAGCAAAACAGTTAAGACTAAAGCTCTTGGATAAGAGAGCCTGGCTGGGTACACATGGGATGAATGTTCCTGTGGGAGACAGATGTGATAGATGGTGTTGAAAGAACCTTCTCAGGCAAAAACGACATGCAACAGTTATCACAGAGCTGCTGAGAGGCAAAAGCCACACTGGATAACAAAAGTGTTGAAACAATCAGGGTTGTGGATTTTGAGATAGTGCTGTGATCAGGGCCAGATTAACACTTCACTGTACCCGGGGCAACAATATTCAAGGGCCCCATCATCACGACCCCAGGATCACCATAATCTGGCAAAATACAGAATAAATTACAGTAATACAGTAAATATACTCAATATTTCAATAACTAACTGTCATCAAGTGCATTTTGATGTACAGATTTGCAAATGCTCATAGAACTACAAATGCACCACAGTGTTCTCTTGTCAAGGCCATTCATTCATGATGTTATGAAAACAAAACGCATTGGCATCAGTATAATCTGGCAAAATTGACCCACTACATAGAGAGTGAAGGAAGTGTCCTCCATTTTCACAAAAAAATTAAATAAGGAACCATTTTCAAAGCATCCAATATTTATTTAACAACACCTACTCCCAACACAAATGTATTGAATTGATAGAGCCATCACAGAGGAAGTCCACAGACAAGACACAAACAAAAATCCATAATCTCCTAGAATCAAGTAGCATTTTGGTCCTCAGCTCATTTTAAACAGAAATCACCCTGTCACCTCAGAATTCAACAGGACAATCAAGTTATAGTGCAATATAAACATTTTGAAATCTGCTGTTTTCTCTCAACAACAATAAACATTTACAGCATTTTCATGGAGCCACCACAAGGAAAACATAAATAAAATGCAGTATCATCTGCTCCTAAACTCATTTTAACTTGTTTTAAAACAGAAAACAACCTGTCACATCACAGTTCAACAAGACAGGCAAGGGTTAAACATTTTAGTGCAAGATAAACATTTGGAAATCTGTCAATTTCTCTCAATTAGACAAGACAAAAAGAAATGCTACATAATCTGGCAATGAAGCAGATCGTTGGTGAGGGAGCGTGTCCTACTCCCAAGTCCGGACTCCCTCACCGAAGCAAGACACTTGGCAGACCGGTTCTGGAAAGCTGCAGGCCCTCGGACGATCGCCTCTTCACGGAGCGGCTCTGTAACCGGCCCCCACAGTGCAGGATCCACAGGGAGTAGAGGCGTTGAGGTACAGGGGCTGCTCGCAGACTCGACGAGCGGCTCAGATGGCGGTGAGACTCGACCATCACCGCTTCCCTCAACGGTCGCACTCGCAGCAGAATCCGGGCCGTCGGTTGAAGATGCTGCCGGGGGCTCTTCGCTCTCGGGGCTGTGAACATTAGCTAGCGCCGGCAGTGAAGAAATGTCCTGGCTAGCTGAGCTGTCCTCGTTGACGGATGCTGCCTTAGCAGAACAGTTGCTAACGTTTACTAGCGTGAAGAAATTCCCTATTTTCGGTATATATTTTAAATTTTCTGCGTTCCTGATATCCTTCTCCTTTTTTAATTTCCATTTAGCGCTCCCACTTAGCTTCTCCATGTTTGCATTTTTTGAGTTGTGTTGTGTAGCGGAGCTTGCCGTCACGCGACCGGCTCAGTGCATGTTGATTGACGTCACCGCCCTGGGCCCTTTAGAGGTCGTGGGCCCCTGGGCAATTGCCCAGTTGCCCATATGGTTAATCCGGCCCTGGCTGTGATCGCCAGTGCATGCTGGCAGACTGATGCAACAGCAGTTTTGGAAGTAAGGAGGTTGAAGTGTTGCAAGAACCAAGATCTTGTAGATTTTAGCCTGGGAACATGTACTGTACAATGAATTTGGAATTCAAGCAGTGAGGTTGTACGATTTATCAATCGATTGAATCTTTACATTACAGTTTACATTTAATAGTCAATAAAAAATATATAAATATAACAAGATTTCCCATGATTCCTTCTGCTCCGTTCATTAAAATAGGCCACCTGAATATATACAGTGATGCAATCTAATGACTAGCGTCAAATCCACGTTTCAGTATACTTGAATTAAAAAGTGAACACTGGAAGCGAGAGCGAGACAGTGGAAGCTAACTGGTTTGCTTTGCTAGGCATTTCTTTAAATCCATGTATATTTAGGTCATGTACATTGTTACTGTCCTTCCGAAACCTCAAATGTCCAAATTCACTACTTTTCAGGAAATTATTATTATTATTTTTTTAATAATTAAATACTATGCTGTCAAAGTTGACAAGCACTTTTTAATACTTTATATTGGTTAGTTATTTACAAAAACCAGACAAACATAAAGGATGACTAATAATAATGATTTATGACAAAAAATAAAAATGTCAAAAAAGGACAGCAGCAACATGTGCATTACAGTATATGTGAAACAAAAAAAATGAAAGAAATATGCAATTACTCCTACTCCTTACTCATCAAACAATGAATGTGCCAAATGCCGTTTAGGTCTCCACGTGCTGATCACATTACAATTGTGCACCTGGCACACAGCAAGTGGCCTTTTACAACCAGAATAACAGTTATGCTAGGAATGTAATATTGCCTAGTATTTATTTTTAGTATAGTATATTGCAGAATGCAATATGCATACTGTTATTCAAATCATTCAAACTGCAATGTGCTGCAACATTGTCACATGACCTAACTACATTGAAGAAAGTTTGTACTCGTGACAGAACTGATCTGTCTGCATGTGTTCAAAGACCTAACCACAAATACAATATAATTTGTGCACAGCTCAGAATGATTTAAAAAACTTTTTAACTGAAATAATTTATTGTTGACAGTAGATCAGTGATGGCCTCATCCAAATTTGTATTCAAAGCCTTTGTCTAGCAATACTGTAATAACTTTAAATTATCATCATTTGGGAGAGATCAGCATATCACTTGTTTATGTATTTTTATGACTCTTATTTGAAATGTTTTGTGTATTTCTATTTAAGATAACAATCACCTTAGATACATGCATTTTTTCTTTTGAATATTAAAACTTTGGTAAATGTAATAGGTCACTCTTTGTATTTACACACATCATCTGCAAACTGTGCACAGTAAATTGAAAAATAAAACGTGTTGGTAATATGCCATTCCAAGTATAATATGGTGAACAAGAGATGGAACAAGGGTTAAACAACGGCTATATTTTAAAGACATTAATAATTTTACAGCACATTTAATTAGATGTCTTTTTGGTGGTTGAGGCCAAATTTACAAATTGATCTAATCATCCAGACAGTCTATCCTTAGAGATGGAGAGATATTACCTGCTGCAATGGCAATCCCTTTGGCCAAGCCTTAAGATCCCATGGTCACAATAAGAAAAATATCATTCCTTATTGCTCTGTGGCTTTGGGAGTAAAACCCAAATGTGGGCATGTGTATTTTTACTCTCAGAAATGTAAATAATCTCTACCTTAGATAAAATTCAGGATTTCATGTTCATATATGCCTAATCAAAATTGAAGTTGTGGCCTGAGCGTGAGATGCAGGTCACGAATACATCAGATTTATGTTATTTTTTTATTTTTATTTTTAACAATTTAACAATTTATTTAATGTACTTTTGTTGTTATTTTCTATTTACGTAAAATTAGCAGACCTGTTGTCCAAACACCAGTATTACGGCTCTGGTAATTTGCTGAAAAAAGTTTTAACAAGAAATTTGCAATTTTGAAGCATGTGTGAATGCTGGATATGCATGTACACTGTAAAAAATGATTCTGGAGGGTGTTAAATACAACCCATTAAAATCAGTTAGATTTTACTTAACTATAGTATTTAGCAGGTTTAATAAATAAGAATGGGTTCATTTTACCCGCACTACCTATTTGTTTAGAAACTTGATTAATGATTTAAAACTAAAAAATGATTAAAATATACCCCAATCTGATTGATAAAAGCAACTCATGAAAAAAAGATATAGTACAATTTATAAAAATGAGCACATTCTACATATTTGTTAAAGCGGCAGTCCACAAGTTTTTTGGAGTAAAAATGAGCTAAAACCAATTGTTGAGAAAGTACATGAAAGAACGGTGTTTAAAACGGTGTCACTACCCTTGCTAAATTCACCACGGAAAGCTTGTAATAATGGTTTGTAATTTATGGAGCGATTTTAGTCTCATTAATTATTCACGCGTAAAACAAGATACACACATGCGTAAACAGTTTCACATGAACAAAACCTAATTTACGTGCACAAAGTATAAATATACATTTACAAAAAGCAATTCACGTGCGTAAAACAAAACTATTTTCTCATGAAGTACGTTTCGCAAACATACGACACACAAATATTTGTGCACAAATATTTCGAAAGTTTAAAATGTACACGTTTATCGTGTTATGTGAATGTGCAAATCGTCACTCACGTGTGAATCGGCTTGGATGTGTGTGTGTGTTTTTTTTTGAGACTGTCCTGGCAGCGCAACCCCTCCCACGTGGGTTGTCGTACTCTTTAGCCAATCAGATTCAACCTTACTATTCAACCAATCATAATCATGGAGAGCACAGAACTCAAGGAGCTCTAATGTTAGCACTAAAGGCTCGTTTGTACAGTTTCGCTAATCTACTCTCTGAGCTGTGATGCTGTATTAAAACATAATACAGCCACGCAATAAATCTGTTTTTATTAATTTATTTTGTAGGAGAAAAGTATGAAATAGTGAGTGAACATGACCACTTAAAAACTACACAATCAGCAGTCACTTCCACTGAACTGCTAAAATCCGTCTGGGTAACAAACTGTGAAACTGTGTTCCCCCGTCTGGGGAACATATCTGATGAGATATGTTCATGTTTGTATTTCCATACAATGTATGTTTTAAATGAACAAGGACAATAAATAACTAGTTCTTGGAAACATTGTTTTGTATGGGCGCATAGATTTGTAGCTGCGCAAAAGGTGCGCAGAGCCGTTTTCCTTGAGTCCTGTTCTCTCCGCGTTTATGATTCGTTGAATGGTAAGGTTGAATCTGATTGGCTAAGGAGTACGACAACCCACGTGGGAAGGGTTGCGCTGCCAGGACAGTCTCAAAACACACACACACACATCCAAGCTGATTCACACGTGAGTGACGATTTGCACATTCACATAACACGATAAACGTGTACATTTTAAACTTTCGAAATATTTGCGCACAGTCGTATGTTTGCGAAACGTACTTTATGAGAAAATAGTTTTGTTTTACGCACGTGAATTGCTTTTTGTAAATGTATATGTATACTTTGTGCACGTAAATTAGGTTTTGTTCACGTGAAACTGTTTACGCATGTGTGTATCTTGTTTTACGCGTGAATAATTAATGAGACTAAAATCGCTCCATAGTAATTTGCCCTGTGGGTCGACTTTTGCGGAGATGCTTATTTGGTGTCTTTCGTCTGTGTTTCATTTCGTCACATTCGTACACAGAACGAAGAGGATCCGGCTGCTAGCCAGCGCGTGGATGGTGCGAGTGACAAGGCGATTTGTAGCGTGTACACACAACTGCTAGTTAGGATTTCATACAACGTTTAGAATTATTTATGGCGGCGTTTAGTAGTTTTACGTTTAAACGTGAAGCAGTGTTGACATCTGGGGATTCATCATTTGTGAAAAACAAGAAACGAACTGAAGACGGTTTACAAAGAAACGGGGAATGTGATCGGACTCCTGCGAAAGTTAATTTTGGCAAGGCATTTCAAAGGTGGCGGGAACTCCGTGATCTGAAAGGATTGTAAACGGATGCAGACATCGCTTTATTTCTTCTGAACACGCAAGACAAAAACTATATATTTCAATAGATAACACAAAAACCGTAGCGCACTTGTTGTGTTAATATAGACGGGTACAGTTTCATTGGTTGTTCTTTCTCTCTTTATGTTGATTATGAAAAATGTAATTTAAACCCTATTCGCCCGGGATTAGTATTATCTGGGGACCTCGTGTGATTTAGAAATGACCTCCCCATATCTGCATTTCATGTGGCGCGAATTAGCACGGACAAGTGAAGCCTGTGATTTTACTCAAATTTACGGACTTATCCCGGATATGATGGCAAGGCTTTGCATATAGTATATAGTTGTATGATGTACAATGATTTATGACCGTGCCTGTCAGCATTTTAGACCCGCGTTCGGGGATCTTCTGTCCGGTTCGCATTACGGTAGTTTCCATGAGAAATAACAAAATGACCCAGCACGCGAAATAATATCAAAACACTTCAATACAGCCTCCATTTGCGCTATTTGCGTCTGTTTATGTTCTTATTTGTTTCGTGTTATATCATATGCCATGTTATCTGTGTTTATTATGCGTTACTGATGTACAGTGAAGACTCATCCGCGCAGTTGAGCAGTGCCGAATCACAACTCACGTAAAGAAATGTTACCGCATATCACCTGCAGTAGCAATTTACAAACTGAGATGGCGACAAAGAGGCCAATCCTACGTACTTCCGCTTTAAGATTAATAGTTGACAACATTAAAATATTGAGTAACATTTACCCTAAAATAGCCCTGGCTGGAACAGTGCGAATGCATCAACTTCAACGCGAGAATCAAGGGATTCAAATCATCACAAAAACAACCTATAGAATCTACTCAATAAAATTGAGGTAACAATTTGCACTCACTTTAAAGGAGTATATTCTACCCCATATTTTTGAGTAAAGAGCACCTAAATTTATGAGCTATAACAAACTAAATTAAATTGGGTAAATTTGACCTAATATATATATATATTAAGTAATTACTTAATAAAATTGGATAATTTTTACCCTTTGACAACAGGTATTGTTCATCCACCTAATTATTATTAACAATAAATAACCAATAAGAATAATTAAACTTTATATATTAATTATTTAGGGAAGATTGAATTTACCTAAATTTAGTCACACAAAACACAAAAGATTGAATCATTTACTTTTTATTGAGTAACAAATAACGGCAACACTTTATTTGAAGGGGTGTTCATAAGACTGCCATGACCATATGACATACGTATGTCGTTTGTCCCTTCCTCAAATACGACAAACATTGACTAAATTAGCGCCATTCCCAGCAGTACGCTAGACTATCGCCTACCGTCATTAAAAATGTACATTTTGGGGTAATGTGTTGTGTGTTGGGTAGCATGTGTTATGGTTTTATTTTAATTTCAAAATGTTGTGATAACTATATTTACATTACACATACACAGATGTTCAGGCCTTTTGAGCAAGTAACACAACATATTATTAAATAACAGCACGATACAGATACAAAGCAGTTAAAATGTTTAAAACGTACACATATTCCAAGTGTACCGAGGTGAAACCATTGATTTATATGAGGAACAGATGTGAAAGCGATCCCCATCTGCTGTCTTCCGGTTTCTGCTGCGTTTCCAAATTTTCAAATCTGGCGCCAAGTTACGTCAGCCTTAATGGTTAAATATCATTGGCTTTCGTCTGTCTCATGACAGAGAGCGTCATTGCGTCAGCGTTGAGTGTGAAATGCTATTGGCTCTCGTTAACGATTACGTCATTCTAATGTTCCGGCTTGTTTACAGGTGTGTTGATGTTCGTAAAATAATAATAATATTAAAAAAGATGCATTGATGTCCGTTCCCGGAGTTCCTTGAACTAAGTTATTGTATGGCTTCAGTTCAGAAAGTTTGCAAAGCGACTTGTTTGTAATACGTTTATACTGTTTTGTTCATTTTATGGAATAAATACATGTGACTGTAATCTTACTTGTGTGTTGTGTTTAATTGTTGACAAGTGGTTAGGTTTAGGGTAAGGGGTGGGATAGGGGTTAGGTGCTCTAAAAATATCTTTGAATCTTTGACATCGGTAATGTCAAGTTTTCATGACAAAGACCCTGACAGGATATTGTGTATTGCTTTATGTCAAGTTGTCATAACAAATAATGTCATCTTTGCATTAAAAATGACACAAATCAGCGAATGACACTTAATGACAGTTGTCATAAACATGCATAAAATCTTCTTCATATTCATGACATGTGTCATGTCATGATTATGAAGGTGCCATCTTATGAACACCCCTTCAAGTAAAGTGTTACCATCTTGGTCAAATATACGCAAATTCTCTTGCATGGTCTTCTGATGTTTCACATGTGTCTGGATCTATCTGTGAAAGGTCAGAAACACAGACATTAAATGAAAGAAACATGCAAAAAACATACACATAACTCCGTAAACAAGAACAATAACAAAATAGCTCTATAAATCCTTCCCTTGTAACACTGAGGCCTAACCAGACAATATAAGTTACAGAAGCCGCAACATTTGGAAAAATCAGCTTCATTGAAGCGGCTAATGAGGCAAAAAATAACACGGAAAAAATACCCTTCATAATGTGTTGCGAGGTCCCATCGCGACTGGACACCATGTGTAAAACAGAACCTACATCAACAGAATAAAATAATATTAACATTCCAGCTGTTTCACTCCTCAGACCCTCTGTCTATTTTTAGCATGTCATTCTCTCACTCGAGCTGTCCTGTCAGGCAGGTGCTGACAATACAACACAGAAGCGCGCCAATTACAAATCTTTTGCTATATTGCAGTATAACGTTATGAGACTCCACCCTCAAAAGAAAAATGGTGATAAATTCTTCCTTTACTGTGGTAACATCTTAGAATGTGGGGGTGTCTTGCTGATAGATTACCAGTAAAAAGAGGATTCGATGATCTTTTCAATAATTGATTATTGAGGAGAGGGTAACAATAAATCACCACTGCCACTTCACTGATAATACTGTCTGTAATAAATGGCAATTCAAAAGATCTGTGATTCAATTATGCCTCAAATGAACATGAATTAATTTTCCAAGCAAATGGACACGCCGTTACACTACGACAGCTTTGCTCCTCTGAAAAGATCAGTTGCCTAAATGAAATATTTTTTTCTGAGGGACCTACAACAGAACATGGTGGATTTAATTCTGCAACTGACAATAGGATGTAACGGTTCATAGGAGTTAGGATTAAGAGACAGGAAGTCGACAATTAAATTAAAAAATCCTGTTAGCATCTCTGTTTCTCTCTCTGTATTGATACAGGGCCTTGCATCCATTCTCGCTACACTCACTTTCAGCCGTAAGACTCTTTTGGCAGTTGATATGGCCAGCATTAGTGTGAATTACTCATGCTGTTATCTGTTGCCTGTGCCAAACTCCTGCCTCTGTGAACAGACTCAAACTCTCTCGCAGCTTCCCACCTCCACCTTATCAATCCATTTGTTTTGGATGAATCATCTTTATCTGAAGCGCATAGCTTATTAAATGAAGACTGAGGATGATGGCTGTTTCTGTGATGTATGCTTCCCATGACAGCTCAGGTAGTAAAAAGCAGACCTGTACCACAGTTCTACATGCAAACCCAAAGGAAATGCTTAGAATGGTACTCTAATTTCTACTCGCCTACATGTGGCAAGACCGACTTTATTTTGATTTAGTAACTGTATGTCCGAGATTGTATTGTGAATGATTCCGATTTTTACTTCTGAATGCTTCCTGTCATGTCTCTGTTTCATAATGTCATGTCTGTTCTTGGTCTTGTAGTAGAGTCATGGCAAAGCCTTAGGTTTTATGTGGAGAGAGAGATTGTTGACCTTTCAGCCTTCCATACTCTCTCTCTCCGGTCCGCATCTCTGTTCCCGCCATCTCGTTTCCTCGTTAACTTTCCCTGAGTGTTTTATTACCCACACCTGCCCCTTGCTAATTATCCTTTGTCTGTCTCCCTATATAATACCCTCATGTTTCATTGTCCTGTGTTTGGTCATTGTGTGTGCTATATCCAGTTTGTCTTGTTCCTCGTCCAGCGTCAGCAGTCATTGCCTGTTCTTGGTCCCGTTGTTGCTGTTTCATCTGTCTTAGTAAGTGTCAGTTTAGTTAACTTTGTCAAGTGTTGTTGAGTCCAATTTAGTGTCAGTTAGTCTTTGTCCTGTTATTTATCCTGTTTGTGCTGTTCTGCCCCATCGTGGGTTCTTGTTTTGTGTTTTATTATTTAATAAGTCTTTGTTAACCCCCTGCATTCCCGCTGCCTGCACTTGGGTTCTCCCTCACACGTCTCCTGACAGCTTCCAAAGTATTTATGTATTTTGGTAACAAGATTTTCTGGCATTTATATTATATAATGTTTGTTAAAATGCAAATGTTTGCAATTAAATAGCCAATTACTGATGTGTATTTCTATATTCCCAAATTAATTCATATAAAAAAAATTGCGTATGTGTCCAGTGCTCATAATATTGTCAACAAAATCTGTTCAATGCAATACATGCAATGGCATGGCTATAAAATTGTCTGATCTGAGAAGATATATAGACCGTTTCATCGGACTCGTGCGCCTGACCCCCCCAGTTAAATTCAGGTTTGTGTTTGGCTTGTGTCTAATAATATAACTATTTATATTTAATTTGTTTATGTCCTATGAATTAGTATCAACCATCGCCCCAAAAGAAAGGCTACAGTGTTTTCACCTATAAAACAGGAAGATTTAATTAAACTTATTGCAACATCTAAACCTACAACTTGCTTATTAGACCCCCATACCAACTAAATTATTAGAGTTATTGCCCATTGCAATTGAGCGCATTTATAACATTATCAACTCGTCAATTAATCTAGGCCATGTCCCAGGACCCTTTAAACTGGCCGTCATTAAGCCTCTTATCAAGAAACCAAACTTGGACCCCAATGAACTAGGAAACTATAGACCGATTTCAAATATCCCTTACCTGTCTACTAGAAAAAGTAGTGTACACTCAGTTGTGCTTTTTCTTACAAAATAATGACATACACGAAAAATTTCAGTCAGGCTTTTGACCGCATCATATACTGAAACTGCGCTCGTTAAAATTACAAACAACCTGCTTATAGCATCAGATAAAGGTAACATCTCACTCCTAGTCCTGCTTGACCTTAGTGCTGCGTTCGATACTGTAGACCAGTGGTCACCAACCCTGTTCCTGGAGATCGACCGCCCTGCAGACTGTAGCTCCAACCCTGCTTCAGCACACCTGTCTGTAATTATCAAGCAAACCTGAACACCTTGATTAGATAGTTCAGGTGTGTTTGATTGGGGTTAGATCTGAAATCTTCAGGACAGTCGATCTCCAGGAGCAGGGTTGGTGACCACTGCTGTAGACCATAAAATACTTATAGATCGCTTACACAATTATACCGGTATTCAGGGACAGGCACTACAATGGTTCAGATCTTACTTATCAGACAGACATTCAATTTGTCCATTTAAATGGGGAATCATCAAATCTAACGCAAGTAAATTATGGATTACCTCAGGGATCGGTTTTAGGACCCTTACTATTCTCCATATACATGCTGCCCCTTGGAAACATTATTAGAAAACATGGAATTAGCTTCCACTCTTATGCAGATGATACTCAGCTATATCTCATCAGATGATTCCTTCCAGCTATCCAAATTGGCAGAGTGCATCAAAGATATAAAACAATGGATGACTTGTAATTTCCTTCTTTTAAATTCTAATAAAACAGAAATATTACTTATCGGACCAAAGACACGTGAGCAAAATATTTCGGATTATAACCTGCAAATTGAAGGCTGCACTGTTACTCCAACAAGTACAGTTAAAGACCTAGGCGTTATATTAGACAGCAACCTGTCATTTAAAAATCACATCTCAAATGTCACAAAAACAGCCTTCTTCCACCTTAGAAATGTTGCCAAATTATGAAATATTCTATGCGTTGCTGACGCAGAGAAACTTATTCATGCATTTGTGACCTCAAGACTTGACTACTGTAATGCACTGCTTAGTGGTTGTCCTGCATCATCAATAAACAAACTACGGTTAGTTCAGAACGCAGCTGCCAGAGTTCTAACCAGGTCCAGAAAATACGATCACATAACCCCAATGTTATCAACCCTTCACTGGTTACCCATTAAGTATCGTATTGACTTTAAAGTTCTTTTAATTACTTATAAAGCCTTAAACGGTTTAGCCCCTACCTACATAACAGAGCTTCTACCACACTACAACCCATCACGCTGTCTAAGATCTCAAAACTCCGGACTTTTGATAACACCTAGAATAACTAAACGGGGGTAGAGTTTTCTCATACGTAGCACCTACACTCTGCAATAGCGTTCCTGATACTATTCGAGGTTCTGATACACTCTCCAAATTTAAATCTAGATTAAAGACACATCTTTTCAGCCAAGCATTCACTTAATGCAAAATATGCTAAATAAACCACGGGGGGATCTGCATTTATTAGATATTATTTACTAGAATAATCTTGCTTGTTCTATAAACACCATGCACTGTGCTGTGTTTTACCTTTTTTTTTTCTTCCAGTTTTTCATATTTTCTCCTGTAAAGCTGCTTTGGAACAATGCACATTGTGAAAAGTGCTATATAAATAAAATTGAATTGAATGTTAAAATTAATTTGTATTATTTTATTAATTATTTTACTGTATAAATTTTTTATTAAATAAATGATTTTTTAAATTTTGCTGTATGTTCATTTTATTAAATAAACAATTTGTTAAATGGGTCCTGCATTTGGTCACATTTAAACAAACCGTATGGTACATTGACATCTATATTCAAAATATTGGTGAGACAAGTTTAGCCAAGTAACGGTTCTTCTCGGTTTCTTTTGATTGTTATCAGAAATAATCTACAGGCACTCTATTGTTTGTGAATGTGTACCAGAAGTTCAGTTGGGGTCACAAAAGTGCGCATGCGCAGTAACGTTTGTTTATGTTGTTAAGATGAAACATTCTATATACAGTATATGCTGACATGAAAAATAAACATTTTACAACACATTCTGGCACAGGAACACATTCAATGCCGCTATGTTTTCTTCTGAGAGTTTCACAGAGAGCTAAAAGGATATTTTGAAAAAAAAGAGGTGGTCCTTAATATGGGCAAATCAATGAAGGGTACATTTGAGAAAAGATTTTCCTTGAAGCTAAATGTCATCTGCGAAATTACAGCATGTTTCAAGACAGCATTTAATGGGCCCAGTGGGTTACTGATACTCAGACGAAAACAAATCAGAGAAACTTGCGTTGTTTATGGGAAATGTTCTTAAAAGAAGGAAAATAGCATTCGCAAGGACAGTTTGAGTTTGTTTGCATTTATTTCATGGGTTTACAGAGTTTGAGGAGACAGCTGGATTGAGTTCTGCAAAAGGGAAGAGACTCTTCATGGACACATTCAACTTACTGGACACTGTTGGTTACAATAGCATTTCAGGTCAAGAACAAATCTATCGATTGCTTGGAATGAGTGAGCAGAACAAGAGGATTACAAGCACATAAAGAGCCAAACACAAGCACACAAAAAGACAAACACAAATGGTGCAATTAACTGTAACTGCCAAGTACCTACAGTGTACCTGCACATTAATTCACATCAAGGTGGAAGCTTAAAAAATACTAACTCCATCCCCTTCAATTTTACCTTTTGTTTGTCTTTTTTAATAACACTTCATGACGGCCTTCACCATCACAATACAACCAAGCAAGCATTTCTCAGCATCCCTTGGAATCTTGACTTGACACCACCCTTGGTTTGACCTTTCCAATCAGGTTTTAATCAACAGCTACAGCGCATCAGTGATTTACTTTCTATCTCTCTCTCTCTCCTCATGCCAGTGGGGTGAAGAAAAAAAGAAGTAGCAGACTGAGGCATGTTGACACGGTTTTGATTAAAAGGCAATTCTGGGACTGCACGGCACAGATGAGAAAGCCTTTATTAATGGGATAATAAAAATGATTAGTCATTAAGGAGGACACGGTTAATATAACAATCTTGTTTATATTACAAGAGATGGGACACAACTCCTCTCCTGTGGACAGCAGACATGTTGTGTGCAGGACACAACTCCCACAGGAGTGTGTTTACAAAGCCTGATAAATCCCTTCCTGTTGAAAGAACACCATATGAATTGTATCAACACAGGTGAGCTGGATATCTCCTGACTGCTAAAAACCATGACCTTATGTACAGGTAAGTGTATAAAGACCCCACAGGACAGCAAAGAGACGAAAAAGTGATGCCCATGTTTATTTGTGTTTTATTGAAACTAAAAATCTATTTATGAGTGTTCTCTCTGTTTTGTTTTTTCTCAACCCTGCTTTCGGAAAGATGTGCTCTCTCTGTGCAACTTTGTCTTTCCATCCAAAGTGTGAATTCATTCCTATACAGATTGCATCAATATAAGAATGTGTAGCAGTTGATATTCAATAAAAGTCAAGGAATCAATTTTTGACTTTGATTTAATATTTTACTAGATCTCTTATGATCATTTGTCAATGTTAAGTAAGTCTAGTGTGGTAATTTAATGCCATGCCTTGAGTTCCATATTGCAAATGTGAGCCGGATATTGAAGGACACCAAACTCCCGGTCCAAACTGTAATAGTAACAGGATGGTTTGATATTAAATTAGAAAACAAAGTCTGTGGAAATCTCTCAGATGTGCTTTGTTTATACAGTTCTGCCGTCGTTGTACAATCTCTGAAAGAAAAGCTGTCCGCGGCACAGTTTCCTAAATCGTAATTGGCTTTGTTAGCAGCTACATTTCAAAAATAAGAAGAGATAAAAAGGCTCCAAAGGTCTGTATGACATCTTTAGAAAAAAATTGTTTGATCTGATTCCAGTTCATGAAGCCAAAACTCTTTTTATCATTCTTCCCATGACCCTGACACAGTTTGTGAGATGGAAAGTTTTTATATATTTATTTCACACACTGAGTAAATCTATTCTCCAGCCTGTCCACTAAGCCTTCATCACAAAGCAGTGTACATTCACTGAATGTCAGACATCTGGCCAATGTAAAAAAACAATGTCCACAAATCATTATGTAAATCTTTTTCCTGCCTGCATTGTACTGTGGAAGTCTCTGGAACCAAGTTTGCATAATCCGAGTTTGTGTAATCCAGGATCAGGAAGGAGGTGATGAGACAGCAAAGAACATTTGCTCGGTTCTGATGTATCATGAACCTGTCTAACCTAACACACAAGTCACCAAACTCCTTTTTCTTTTTGAATCCATTTATATCTTTCTGTAACTCATTGGCTTACAGGTCCCTTGGGTTTTTGCAGGAAAACAAATTAATTATATTCGCATGAGGTTCAAGAATCCCAAGGCGTTCCACCGATTTACTGCATCTCATTAATTCAAAGTGTTTATAGTATTGTTTGACACAGTTACAGATGTGAATTATGTTGTAAAATCAGATCATAAATATACTGATATCCCTGTTTCAAATTGACTGCATTTGTGCAGTCGCAGACAGTAATACTTGCTCATTTAATATTTTGTTTTTCAATAGCATAACAATAGCCAACTAAAACTCTCATTTTAGGGTGAACTATCCCTTTAAAACTTTCATTTTACTGTCCAATCAGATATTTTCTGTAATTACTTAATTATGCAAATCATATTTTTATCTATTTTGTTTAATAATTGCTTATGATTTTCTTTATATAATGTAGGGCTGTTTATGCTGTATTTCTAAGAGGTTTGTAAAGCCTTAAAAATCTGTCCGCCATTTAAAATGCTTTTGGACTGCCTATTTCAACAGCCATACATAGTTATACATTAGTCTGCATTTCCCAAAACCCTGTATTCTCTCTACTAGGGTACTCTCTACTAAGTGCACATCCTTTTACTCCTGTGTTACCGCTTTAAACTGCCCCGATTGCATAGATAGAAACCTTTAAGTGCATACAGATACGTTCACAGTTATCAGGCATCGATTCAAATTTGTGTTGCCATCGTTTTTACACATTTCACAGACAGAGATGAGAGGCATGAAAGAGTAATTTCCGATGAGCAGATACCCAACTGAATGTAAATACCTCTATTTTGGTCACTGTGTTGTCTGATAGCAATAGATTTTTCATCTCCACCGCTGATCTAATCTAAACCTTAATCAGGCAGAAGCGAAGAAAAGCCACACACCACCACACGGAGGAAGCCCAGATATCTAACAGATATTTTCCTGCTTCTGTGGAGGGATGAGATTGAGTGAAAATGCTGAGTCCACACAACTCGTTCTTCACTCAGTGTTCTGTTGGTAGTTTACATCAAACCTTGATCAAATTTACCCAATGTGCACTCTACTCTTCGCTTGTTTATATACAGGGTGTTTACTACAGGAAGTGCAAAACAAGGGTCAAGAAAATCATGGAGCCTTACTGTGCATTCACACCGCCGTCGTCGAGAGTGTCAAAGTGGCCAGAAGTCATTCGTTTTCAATGTGAGCTGGCAGCGGCGTGTCTTGGCCGTTGAGGGCGTCGAGGAGAGTTGAAATCAGATCAACTTTATGGTAATGAGCTATGACACGGTTCGGTAGCAACCAATCGGATTCGGAATGTAGAAGTCCATCGCTTTAGGATTCCAGAGCACCAGAGCATCAACGAATCTTTCTACAGCGTTGTTGGCAAGGCGGCCAGGGCGATTTTTGACACTCTAGACGGCGGCGGTGTGAACGCATAGTTACTATCCTACCAATAGCATATTTATATGGTCAGGTGGGCCAACTATATGAAGGGGGCCAACTAAGAGCACCTGCTCATCCTGCTCAGGAGATGTTTCTTTCGCCAGGCCATTAGGATTCTTTATGAGAACGTGACCCATCTGACATCTGCTGACCAATCCTGCTAAACAATTTTCTACATGCACATACGTATCACAAGGTTTAATTTTTTATTTATTTATTAGTTTATGGTATGCTACAAAACTAAAGTAGAGTCATAAATATATATTTGAATGCATTTCAATTATGCTAATCAAGATCAAATTGTAATTCTCCATCCTGAGTCCTACCTCATTTTACATCCATTTCAAACTCAGAAACTGAATTGAATTTTTAAAAGCCACTCGCTATTCAGTTCTGAATGACACACAACCCCGGCTGCTGGCCTTTAATACATAACACTGCAAATTTCCTTAAAAATGCATAGCCTATTTTTTCCTCCAAAGAACAAATCCACATCCATTTTCTTGCTATATATAAAATGCCATTGTATACGCGATAAAAAAACCTGAAGCTTTAACACCTTCGCTCAACATCTTCCTTAGCCTCGAGCTGTATACATCTCAATACACCCTGATCTCTTACTTGTACTGCTTTACACTGGCAAATCATCAGCATTAGCAAACACACTGCAGCTGGACCTCGTCGTGCTCTGCCTCCCTCATATCACATAGACTGGAGGGCAGAGCTTTGCCGTGGAGTTTTGAATTTAAGCCTCCTTCGGCAAACACAGACTCTCAAGCCCTAAAATAACTCAGCCACATCACCAATCATAATGATTGGATAATTATATTAGGAAATGACTATAGCCCTTTTCCGTGCTGCCTCAATGACCTCAGGCTTCGTCTTCCACACTTCTAACATCCTATGGGCAGTGCCAAATGACTAGTGCTGAAAAATGGCTCACATCTGACAGTACGTTTGCCTGTCCGGGAGGCTGAATTTATATTCAGGCCTTCTGCTCCCTTTCTCTTTAACGGCTCAGGAGAAATGCCGGACTCACGGATGCAGACCTTCTGGAAACTCCCATGGGTCTTTAATTATCTGTGAGCGAAAGGAGATGTGGAGCAGAATTTTTTTGTGCATGAATGTGTGCATCTGAGCAGTGTTTGTGCTCTTTTTCCTATTTTTCCTCGCTCTCTCTCCAGCCATCTCTTCTCAGTACTTGGTCAGACACTGTGACCTGAATGGGCAAAATGGAATTGTCGAGGGAGATGGTCGTGCTGCACGTCTGGAGATTGACATTCATGACACGCCTCGTGCTTTCTACCTCCTCACCTGCACGTGACACAGCAATGTAAAGACCTATATGGTAAGAATATCCAATATTTGTGCCACGGTTTTTATGAAGCACTGAGGTTAAGAAATAGCCTCAGCTGTCTGAACTGTTCTCCTTTTTTATTAAAAAGGTAAAAATGAACACATTTGTAGTACGTTCACACTTTTTATCTCGCCAGAGGGAACAGGATCAAACCTCTGCTACGGCCGGGTCAGCTAATATCTTGCTGGATTTGTTCATGTGATCTCTGGCTTTAAGCAGTGCACCGTGAAGGACCACATGCATGCACGGTTGCCTCTACCTATACAGCAGACACTGTACTGAATATCCTTTCCTGAACAAAACTCGCAGTATATATTTTTAAAGTTAAATATATGATTTCAGTGCCTCTGAAACTTAATATAGGCTAATATTTGCTTGTAAGGCAAAATAAATAACCACTGTCACCAGTATTGCATCACAATGGAATCACAACCTTACAAAAAAAGCAAAGAGGATTATAAAAGATTAAACAGCACCGAGGCCAGATTAAAAAAAGACATGAGGTTTCTGCCATCAGCTCGGGTGATGAAAATGAGAGTTTGCTCAGTCACCTCATGTGTAAATGGATTTCACCAAATGCCTCAGTTAATTTCAATGTGATAATGTCACGCTGCCTCCTGGTTTGACAACATGCAATTACAAAAACAATTAACCGTTATCCAGACCTCGGTCTTGTTGCAAGACAACAATAAATGCATACTGTGATACTGGCGTGGTGTTTCCCTGTATCTTCCGTGCCATGTTTCAAAGCTGCTGTGCACTCTTAGATAAGAGCCTAAGCCTTTAAAAAGGCACAAAGCAAAGATGTTATCAAAGCGTAAGAGTCGAAAGCATATTAAGAGAATAGCCTGTGTGCGACATTACACATAGCTCCCACCTGCTTGGAGACCCGTCAAGGTTTAATGTCATTTTTTAGGGTAATTTTCTTTTGTGTGTTTGTTTTGACATTGACCTCCTATGGTGCACGTCTGATAAGCCAAAATGATTGTCGTTATCTCATGAAACTAATTCAATATGCCAGCTATACCCACACATTTTATATTAAAACCTAAAGTGATGTGTTGAAAGTGCAGGATGCACTGGTATTGCATAAAGATTGATGTTTGTATACATGCTGAAATATTTTCAATTTAAAGGTCTAGTGTATATTTAGTGGCATCTAGTGGTGAGGTTGCGAATTGCAACCAATGGCTCACTCCACCCCTCCCTTTCGAAGCAATTCGCAACCTCACCACTAGATGCTACGGTGGCTGACACAGAACTAAGATGTCATCACGTTTTCGCTTCTTCGCCGAAGAAGATAACATATTTACAAAACGTGCTATGTAGAGCAGTTTGTTCATTTAGGGCTACAGTAGAAATAACATGGTGAATTCCATGCAAAGGGTCCCGCGGAGTATGTAAATAGATATAGCTCATTCCAAGCAAGGTATAAAAACACTTCATTATCTATACACCATAGTTATGTATATTGCATTTCTGTCAATAGATCCTCCAAAAAAATTACTCATTGGACATTTAAAATAATAAAAATCACGACATAAAACAGACATCACAATGTAAACTATTGTCATGCTTAAAGGTTTCAGAAGCACCTCTGGTGTAATGCATGTTATATACAATTAGACCTTAGATTGAATTTCCAATTCACAAATAACACTCTCATACTGTACGTGTATGCTCTAAATTGCCATAATTTCCACAGCCATATACTGTAACACGCACTCACGCAACTCTGCAAAGCCTATAATTGAAATTACAGGGTTAACACGTGACCTGAAAAATATATTCAGTCCCATTTGGGGCAGAGCAAGAGTATGTAGCAGGGACAATTACCTTTGGGAAATCTAAATATATTCAATAAAATCTACAGGCCTACCACTCTGATATAAGTTTCATTTTAACAGCTTAATTTTATTTCAGAACTCAAAGGTACTCATGACTTATATTGTATTACGAGACCTTAGAGTCTATTTCCCCTGTGTAAGCTATGATGTTCTGGAGACCTCTCATCACCCAAATTCACTCTCAAACTTCAAATCTCTAATAAACAGATTTAAAGGCACATATGCGAAGAACTAGGATAACATTAAGAATTCTCTAATGTTTTGAAGTTTACCGCTCCATTTACTGCTCAGCATTGCACACACTGTTCCTTCCATTAACATGGGAAGAGGCTGAAGACTAATGAGCTCTTCCTTAAAATGGAAACAGCGGGATGTGTAACTAATAATACTGTTGCACGCTACTAGGTTATTTTTATGGAATGCTTTACCGCTTAAGAAGTGCCATTAATTCAATGAAAAAATGAGGCAATAGGACAGAGAGAGTAAGAGAGAGAGTAGCTTGTGAGTAAGCCATTATAGAAAAGGCCATCATAGGTCTCCGTGATCATGAATTTGACAAGCAGGTCTGAATAATTGAGCACCAGGACACCCAACACCTGATAAATGTAACCCAGTGCAAATGGAAGCCAGAACCCAATGAAATATTCATAGTGAAGCTGATGACCTCAGTGCAAGGAGTTCTCCTATCTAGAGCATGAAGGCTTCATGTCACTGTTTGTGCTGAAACATTGGACATGGCATCAAAGGCACAAAAAGCATATTGTGCAATATATTATTCACCATCTCAAAAGGTTCATCCTGCAGTGGCTGTCAAAGGTGAGATGTGTTGCACTATATGAGTCAGTGTACTTAACATATGGCTGCTGTGCAGGAAAGGTTTTTTTTGTGATTCAGCCTTATAGAGTCATTTCCTCCTAATACACAGACAACAAAGACAACCCTCAACACTTTTGCCTCTTGTCATTTCAAACATGTATGACTTTCTATCGCAGAACACAAAAGAAGATATTTTGAAGGATTCACCCATTCACTTGCACTGGTTTTGTGTCCATACAATAGAAGTGAATGGGTGCCACTGCTGTTCGCTTACCAACTGTTTTGCAGAAGAAAGAAAGTCATACATTTACATTTAGTCATTTAGCAGACGCTTTTATCCAAAGCGACTTGCAGATGAGGGAAACAATGGAAGCAATTGGAACAACATAAGGACAACAAAAAGCATAAGTGCAATAAAAGAAAACTGGTCTCATATAGCTTACCACAGTATACAGAGCTAAGTTTTTTTTTGAAAGAGTAGAAAAGAGATAGAAGTCAGAACTGATCAGTCAGGTGTTGATGGAAAAGATGTGTTTTCAGCCGATTCTTAAAGATGGCTACAGAATCTGCTGATCTTGTAGCAGCGGGCAGATCATTCCATAAATGTGGAACCGATCCCAAGAAGGTACGTGAGAGAGGTTTTTCCGAATGACAGAGCCTAGGGATGTCATGTATATAGAAAATAGCAATGGACCAAGCACTGAGCCCTGATGCACCCCATTGTTGAGATGTTGGGACTCAGAGATCCTCCAGGATACTCTAAATTACCTACCTGTGAGGTAAGACCTGAACCATTGTAGCACTAATCCAGAGACACCCATAGCCTTGAGGGTCGACAGGAGTATGTGGTGGTTAACGATGTCAAAGGCAGCAGATAGATCCAGTAGGATAAGTACAGGTGAGTTAGAGGCGGCTCTTGCCAGTCTCAGGGCTTCAATGACAGAGAGCAGCGCAGTCTCAGTGGAATGACCGCTCTTGAGAAGAAGAGCAGAGAAGGTTTTAAAGAGAGTACGACAGTCAGACGAGTTGTTGATTTCAGCGTGGTACTGGGTTTTTGCAGAGGAGACATCAGCAGAGAAAGAAGAGAGGAGACTGATAGAGACTGAGGTCAGTAGGTTTCTCTCAGCAGACCTGAGTGTGGCGCGATGCTCACAGAGAACATCAGATAACCAGGGGGCAGAAGGGGATGCACGAGATGGAGTAGATGTTAGAGGCATAGGTTGTCTAAGCAGGAGGTTAGTGTGGAGCAAAGAGTGTCGGTGGCACTGTTAGTATCCAAGAGAGAGAGCTGTTCAAACGGTGGGAACGTAGCGGAGACCGCAGAGGATAAGCAGGAGGGAGAGAGTGATCGTAGGTTGCGCCAGTATGTGACCAGTGGGGAAGCATGTGTAGTGTCTGGAGAAGTTAGGTCGAGATCAAGAGTGATGAGGAAATGATCCGACGTGTGCAGCGGGGTGACCTTGGAGTGATGACTGGAGCAGTGTCGTGTGTAGATAAGATCTAGTTGATTACCAGACCTATGGGTTGCTGAAGTGGGAACTCGCTTGAGGTCAAACGACGCAGTCAGGTTGTTGAAGTTGGCAGCCTGTGGTTTTTCAAGGTGGATGTTGAAGTCTCCAAGTACAACCAGAGGAGTACCATCCTCGGGGAAGGATGACAGAACCATATCCAACTCCTCCAAGAAATGTCCAAGCTGACCTGGGGGACGATAGATAACCACAACATGAGTTTTAACAGGCTGGATGATAGTAACAGCATGTGACTCGAAGGAGATGTTGTCACACGAGGGTGCCAGCTGTTTGAATTTCCAGTCGTTGGGGATAAGTAGACCGGTTCCTCCACCCTTCCCTGATATGCGTGGGCTGTGGAAGAAAGTGTAGTTATTTGAGAGAGCAGCCGGTGTGGCAGTGTCCTCTGGCTTGATCCAGGTTTCAGTAAGTGCTAAAAGAGAAAGACCAGAGTGTTTAGCAATAGCTGTAATGAAATCTGCTTTGTTTACAGCAGATTTGCAGTTCCATAAACCAATATGAAATGTAATTGAGGTAGTTGTGGATGCTGAAAGAGTGCGCAGATTATTAGCATTAGCATTGCGTGGCCTTCTACGTGATACCGATGATTTATGAGTTGTAGTGACAGTAGGGATTTAAAAACACATAGTCAAAAATCGGGGAATAAGAAATATACAAGACAAATAACAAGAAGAGAATAAATAGAAGTGCAAAAAGTTAATACTGAAGTGCAATACTCAAGTGCCTTGTCGGTGTCCTTGCTCGGTGGAGTTGCGCAGGTAGAGTCGATGGTCTTTACGCTCTTTGGTCTGCACACGATGAGGGCTGCACGCGATTAGACTACCGCGGTGTCAATTCACTAATATATCCGTCTGAATCACGCTATTGAAATCAGCAGGACACGCCTCCCAATATCTCCCAATAACAAACGAAACCAGCACGAGAACAAACATGACTTCAACACGTGACAAACATGGTAGTAAACTAAGCAACGACACTGTGTTTAAACTCAATAAGACAAGATTAATCACTTACACTTACGCGCTTCAGTTGACTTCAGCTGCAACAAAATGCTTCTCCCGTCATACAGGTTTGAAATGACAAGAGAGTATTTAAATTTTGAACAGAACAGAATTTAAAATTTTTGGTTAACCATCACTTTAAAGGCAGAGTTCACCCAAAAATGAACCTTAAACATATATGACATTCTTCTGAAGACAAAAGTACACCAAACAACACTGGCCCCATTGACTTCAATTATATGGACACAAAACCACAGACATTTCTCAAAACATTTTCTTCTGTGTTCCACAAAAGTTTGAATGATATGAGGGTAAATATTGTAAATGATGACATTTTTATTTTTGAGAGAACTATCCCTTCAAACTTCCCGTAAATGCAAATTAATGCATTAAAGCATTAAATGCATATGAAATGATATGAATCATCAGAAGGTCAGAGGTGAAAATCAATTAAATGTAATATTTAGCATAACACAAGTATTACACTGCAGTACACTTAAAAAACACTTAATCCAATTTTGTGTGGCAGCCTCCTAGCAAGATTTCATCCATGTTGTTTTCCATGTTGATTAGCTGTATCTCCTTCCCCACATCTTCCCATGAATTCTCCATCATCCTGCTCTTATAGACATATTTGTCCAAGCAAGAAATCAAATTAGAATCTGTTTTGACAGTATCTTCTTATGTATTTATGGTGAATGTGTTTGTCTTTCATTTGGAAACCCTGACTGTTGGGATCAAAGGACGATTATATGAACTGATTTTAATCAGCACTTCAAATGCCATGCTGAAATCTCTGCAAAAAGATTAGATACAGAGACCAAGAGCGCTTATTTCAGAGGTTGCACAAAGAGAGGTCGTTTCATCTTTCAAAGAAAGCGTGTTTGAAACTCCAACAAGGTTTGTTAAAAAAATCTATTTACTACAAGTTAAATCTCAGAAGTTATATGTATTTAATGATTTTATATAGATTTTTGTGGTTGACATTCATAATAAACTTTAGCATACAGCCTCTGGCAATCTAAAAACATGGAGGTATACAGATCTAAAGTTGGACATTGAATGTTATTTTCCCCCTGAACGCTTTTATTATAACAAACATGTCCACGCCAGGCAAATCTGACATAACTGGCACTAACAATCCATATGTGTGACACCTCTGCTCCAGGCTCACAGCTGTCTCACTGCAACACCAAGATAAGCCAGAAACAGCCATGTGTAGTTTCTGATGAGGTTACAGGTGATATGTGATCTAGTCATAGCAACAACCTATTAACTCAACCTTACAAACAGGCCAAACCAAAATGTGCACAAAATAATCAAATCTGAGGCTTTGCATGGTTTTTCTTTGGTACATAAAAGGTAAAAAGTTAAATAGCTTAAAACCTTACCAGGCATTATTACTTAAAGATCTGGTATCATGCTATGTCATGCATTCTCACTTCTTTACACTGTTAATCGTGCCAGCTTATCATGCTTAACATGGTCAACTTGTTAAAAAATGAGTTGGACGTATGACGTAGTGTTTCTGTACTCGATACACTCCCCCAGCACTCCAACTTGTTTCGGAAAGTTTTTTCTAATTCTGGATCCCTGTGTCGTCTCAGGGATCCTATTCCTTTTATTGGCCAAAAGCACGGCAAGGTGAAGGCGAAAGAGCAAACCGACGAGCTAGACCCGCTTACCATCAAGGTTATCTGCGCCGCGTCAAGATGCGATAGTGAAGTTTAGGTGTTTCTGTTTGTTCACGGCATTTCAGTGATGGATGTTATATAAACGGTGGATATAACGCTGGATTTGGAGATCGTTTGTAACTGATAGATGGCACGGTCCCAGTGCTAAAAGATGCCGGACATGAATTGCACGCGGTAAGTCAAACTAAGTCATACTTCTGTGTTTTGTTGGCAATCGGCTTGTACGTGCATAATGTACAAAACACTGTACAAAACACGAAGGGATGACGTCATGATGTGTTGCTTGCTCGTGCTGAAGTTCCGTCCCACTCTTCCCAGTCCCACCTCTAGCAGCTCGCGTTTTTACTGTAATAATAATACAGCTGTATCTCTCTTATAAATTTGATCAAACTAAATACTCATTGAAGATACGACGTATGCAATACTACTATATAGGCACTCAAGATTAATATGAGATTGGCAGAAACTGCCTGTGATACGCGATCTTTAACTCAACTTGTCTTCTCTGAGCAGTGGTTCAGACTATTGAAACCCTATTGAAAAGTCTAGACCAGCATGCATTTCCATTCTGGTTTGTGTAGCAAAGCTCTAAATTAGATATAAACGTGTGCCTGCATGTGTGTGTGATTGTAATGATTTATGACTTTGCAATATTTCTTATTAAAATTGTGAATTTGCTCTATTAACATTTTGGAAATCAGTACTTAGGCATGCCTTTTTTCATGCATACCCACCAGAGAAGTGTCACACTCCTGTAGTAAAATGCAGACAACCATAATCCACTGGTTGAAGGAAGAAAGTGATCTCTGGTGCCTTCTGCATAACATTTATTTCACAGTTCAGCGTGGAAGATGCTTCGTGCTCTGTGTAGAGAGTCACAGTTCTGTCAGAGAACAGGCTCGTATTCCCCAGCCTCTCCTTAGTGTGTGGGAAGAAGTGATTGAGGCACACTCTAATGTTTATTATATTTAAAAGCTACAACTCGAAAGACACTTTCAGAGAAACAAGAGTCAGATTTCGGTCTCGTTCTTCACCCACTTACTCTTCGATTTCTTTTCCCATAGTCACCTTCCTTTGTCTCCTATACACTTTAATAAAACATTATTTTTACGGCTGGCAATGTTACAGACAAAGGCCTTTCAAAACACACATTTTGCTTACAAGCGCAAGAGCAGTTAAGGAATATTATAGCAGAGTATTACACTGGCAGAGTTTGCCTGTTCTCTCCCAATTGGCAACCCAAGGGAAGACCAATGGCAGTGAAAGCACAGACAGATGAATGGAAGTGAGTGAGTCAATGCCACTAAACCCCTCTATGATCTTTAATTTCTTTTCATTTTACATTTTCCTTTCCTGACAAACAGCTCACAGGCTTGAGGAAGTCGGAGTGAAAGCAGGGTGGAACTGTTTCTCAAATGTCTACATGAATTCCCATCAACCTGCCCCGGAGAACTTTAATGTAATAAATACGGATGTGTTTCCAAACCCATGTAGAGCTCCTTTCTGAATCAAGGTCACATAACACGCATGGAAATAAATCAGAGCTGGATTATGAAACCCTTTCCTTCTAATGTTATTGGATTCACTGCACAGCACTTAAGAATATTTACCACTTTGAGTGGGGACTGGGACCCATTTGCACCGGATAGTCTATTAAGTGCCAAGTAACTTTATTTTGGCCTGTTTTACATTACATAAATCCTCTCTGAGTCCCAGTTGGTATTGTTAATTTCTTATTAAAAGCAGAACAGCCAGAGGCAGGTGAGTGCTACAGTCTCATATCTTAATAATCAGAAATGTATTAAGATAAAGAGACAGCAAAACACAAGGGCAGGAGATCACTAAGATCCATGCTAGACCTAGACAAAAGTCAAAGAGAGCTGTAGCAAAACTTTAGCTCTATGTCTGTGAAATATGAACTCAATCAGATTTGACTAAGGCTGAGTATACTGTAGTGCAGCTCATTGTAAATTCACTTATAACATGATATTGCACTGTGATCCATCTAAATACATTTACATTTATTCATTTTTTTTTACAGTTATTGGTTAGGATAATACAGAACCCTTTAAAAGAATTTACTGACCTGGATTAAATGGGCTGATGATGTTGTGCAAATGACACGATGGCCAACTGGTGAAGCATGGCACCTAGCAATGCCAATGTCATGGCTTTGATGATTTTATACACATACAGTCACGGAAAAAATTAATATACCATCTCAAAATTATTTCCAGTTTTTCTGAGTTTCAATCTGTAAAATACTAACAATATTTCTCCTAAATTTCAATAAATTTGCAGAAAATTAAAACTGGAGAAACAGGTCAAAATAACATAAAAGATGCTCTGTATTTTTCTGACCTCAAATACCGCAAAGAAAACAAGTTCAAATTCACTGTTAAGCAATACAACAGTACTATTTCTAGATGTATTTAGGAAAAGTGTTTTTTATGTGATCAATGTTCACAATTTTCATGTGTCTTGTCATGCTGTCAGTCTTTCACATTGCTGTTGAATAACTGTCACTCCTGAGGTTTGATTTTGTTTAAATTTAATAGACACTGGAGAGAAATGGCGACATATATAAGATATAGGAATGCTGTTTTTTCCGCAGCTACGGATATATGCACAAAGGATGTGATTGCTGACAAACCAAAATATTATGAACACGATAATTTACTTAAAATAACAATAGCTTTTCTTGAATGTTTTGTACAATACAAGTCGCAACAAAAAAATGTTTTGCTAAAAAACTTCAATTTGTAAGAAAACATGCATTTTCAATTCCACAAACAGAGAATTGGATTTGTTGTTTTTAAAAGCTGAAGCATTATAGATATCAACGTTGCATTCACAAATCTCCAATGTTTATCAAGTCTTATCAAGTCAAGGCACTGCAAAACTAGTACTCTAGCCTGGGTTATATTAGGCTAGGCTCAGCTGATCTGAACACAGAGCAACACCACCACAGTTTGACAGTGTGATGCATAATGCTGAGTGAAAAGCTGAAAGATTTTCTGTTGATCCAATGCTGCTGTATGCTGCAGCCGGATCTCTTCTGCGCATCTACACTTGCATGTGACTGAAAGCATTGATATCTTTGGGAAATGATGCCTCTGACATAATGTACACATTATTCTGAAGCTGCAGTGAAACTATTACCCTGTAAACTTCAAAATGCACTACTGAACTTTGCTATTTTTCTTATGGCTAAAAATATAAAATTTATCACACTCCGCTTGGATAGGGTTATATATATTTAATTTAAACTTATACTGTTTGTTTTTCTAAGTGTGAAAAACTTTCGAAAGCATCAACTAAAACAACAAACACGCTATACACACATATACTTTAAAATGTATTTGTGAGCGGCTGCCCCATGTAGCCATAACATCAGCTGAGAATGTGTTTTAAAGAACAGCTATGCGTCCCGCTGGCACTTCACATCCACAGGACAGACTGTGCTACTTAGTGTGCCACTGCAGCCTCAGCAGAAGTTAAGAGAAAGAGTTTCCCGTTAATCAGGATTGACATGAGAAGTAACCTCACGATCCATCTGCCCGCACACCTGCTGGCCGATTCTGGCCCTGGCACGTGTCTCTTCCTTACACTCAAATTGATCTGGCATTGGTTTTCCAAGGGGAGGCGTCTAAACATCTGGCAGCACATCATAACCAAAACCACAAGATCAGGGTGTCCATTCTGTTTGACATTGGACAATTTGCTTGATGACGGTCTGGGGCACCTTCAAGCAGCACGTATAATAAACTCAATCAATTAGTATGCATTTATGACCAAACAACAAAGGGAATTTGTTAAACACTGAGAAAATAAAAACACTGGCTGTGAATGTTAAAGAATAATAATTTGTTCTGTGCATGCTAAGTGCAATATTTTGTGCAAAACAAAAAAGAATGTTAGGCAGAATTTTAGTGACTCACACCCTCAACTCAACATTCACTTTTATCAATTGTAGATTACCCCGCAAAGAAAAACAGGTTAAAATAAAAAGTGCCTGACTCCCGAATGACTGTTTATGAGTTCAGACAGATCCATTCACAATGTACTACAATTGTCAAATGATTTCTGTCACAAAGAGCTGAAATTGCTGCAGTCATGTTAATGCAGCAAGATGTACTTGTCTGACTCAGAGCTGACTGATCTGCTGAGAAGGTTCTGAGATGATCTGCTGAGCAAAGATGAAACGATAAACAACTTACTCAAAATTCATTTTAGACACAAAATAAACAGTCATATACTGTATATATATGCACTGCTTTGTCAGATATAGCAAAGAATAAGCGTGCATGCAAAAGCCACTATGCAATTTGACTTTTTCACAGGCTTGATTTGAAAAACAATCCATTTTGCCATAGAATATTTTCAGTTTGAAGAGCTACACTCAGTGGTTGAGCTTTCTGTATGTTAACGAGCACAAGCTCCATTTTTATAAAAAAATATGACATTTGTAATCCAGAAATGTGTGTGAAGGCATTAATTCATTTGAATACAAATTGAACCAGAGCACACAGAGTTTGACTGTAGGAAGAACTGAAAGCTTTTGACAGTCTCCATGCAAAATACTTAGGATGTCTGGCAAAACGGACAAAGTCTGCTGAGGATGGTGAGTGAGCAGTACAGAATCTGTCTGAATGAGTGAAGCAAGAGGCTGATAGATTTGGGTCACTTTTAGAAGACGCATCCATTTGTGTATGTGTCTCGAGGGATGTTTTGAGCAGTGTTGGGTAAGTTACTCTGAAAAAGTAATTAATTACTGAAAACCAGTGTTGGGTGTAACTAGTTACTAAGTAATTAGTTACTGTAATTTAATTACTTTTCCCTTGAAAAAGTAAAGTAAGGGATTACTCTTATTTTTCCTGTAATTTAATTACAGTTACTTCTGATGTAATTAAACTAAATACTTTGTGTAATATGTGTGTGTGCAGAAGAGGAATTGACATAAAAATTCAAAATCTAACTTTAAAATCCGTGCTTTAATGTATAATTCTCACATTTGTAATTAATAATAATACTTTATGTCATTTTACATTATTTATTTGAATGAATTAAAAGAGTCGTTTCATGTCTATCCTTGAATCACTTAACTCATCAAGGTTGATGTATGATATAGAATGTAATTAGTAATAAGTAATTAAATACTTTTTGAAGAGAGTAACTTGTACAGTATTCTAATTACATTATCGAATATGTAATTAGTAACTACTTAAATTTTCAAAAATAACCTTAACAATTACAAGGATTTAGAAATGTAAACAACTTTAAAATCAATAAATAATTTTGTAAAGGACATTTATACAGCCATTTTTAATTCTATGTATAATATGTAAATTAATTTGCTTTAAAAAAAAAAAAAAATCTTTGTCTTTCTGAAACATTTTAACACGTTGTTTCCTAATGTCTCAATATATTTATTGGCAGGAGTTAAAAAATACTTCCACTTTAGACTGTACGGTACATTTTCACAGATTCATCCATTACTTAAAAAGATGAGTTCATGATATTGTACAATACTAATTTAATAATGTTGCACAATTTTGATGAATGAACGCATACATTCTGGTGCTCTTTTGGTTCAATTTTCTGTGTGTACTACTGAGCATGCACATTTGACCATTCTCTCTCATACACAAGTTGACCGGTCTTCCTCCATTGTAGACTGGTGATCTTTCACTTCTGTGCATATTAAAAGACACATTTGGACTGAATAATACATATCCAATGACTGCAGCATGGAGCATTTGGGTAATTAGAAGTCAGTGATCATCATATTAATACATGGGTGCATTGCCAAGGGGGAGAACATTTTAATGATCAGACATATCATTAACAATGACAATGACAAAAAAAAAATGCAGTGTCATAATGTGCTGGATTGCTATGGGAAGATGAACCTCCGTGGTGCATTATGACACTATCAGTATGTGTACTAAAAAAACTGAACAGACAATCAGTGCTTAAAGCGGGCCGGTACGCGGTACACTTCTCTATTTTAATCTTTAGCATACCTTCACTTTTTCTTGCGTACCTTCACTTTTCACATGTTGCAGGGACTTTGCCAGTCCAAGTCAAAGCATCATTGTATGGGTGATTTGCTAGAGCCACACCATTAGCATTAGCCTTTAAGCTTTTTTGGCTAAAGATTGCAGGCTTTCTGTCTGGGGTCTTTAGCGCGCAGCTACCCAATTTCAAAAGACTGACCAATCAAACATGGGGTCTACAGAATCCCAGCCAATCAAATTATAGATGCCAAGCAGCAGTTCAGCCAATAAAACTAAATAAGACAGAACATTCAGCCAATCAATTTGAAGAAGACAGTCTGCAGGCAGGCGCTAATGACTGTGACTGCGTCATGAGATGTGAGAAGGCAAACATAAAGCCAACAGGTTTACAGTAAAATGATAAATGGTAAGATTTCAGTACCAGAGTACCAGAACCTTTTTTCCCCACTTCAGGCACTGCAGATAATCGAGCATCAAGCTTAAATAATGTGACATACAGTATCTTTCATATTATCAGGAAGGGTATTAATATATTACAGAGTTGTAAAATTAGTGGCAAATTGTAATGTACTTTTATGCATTTATTAAGAGCTGTTATACCATGGTCTTTTAGAATACTCGATTCTGATTGGCTGGAAGGTGTGCATTAAAACCCTTTAACGCACAGGTAGCTCCAGTAAGTTTGATTACATTTGAAATTTAACTGACAAAATCACTGTAATTTTCACCTGTTTGATCTAAAATTACACTGTAAACATCAATCAAAGATTTAACTTGGCGAATGACCATGGTATAAGCGGGATAATCCACAGCTAGCCATGCTTTAAAGGACTTTTTTATTGTACACGAAATACTCATGCACAGATTATTTGAATAGTTATGAATGCAGTTACCGTATGAAATACAGTAAATGTAGCACAAAAATATGTAGCCAATAACGTTACTTGTAAATTCTGTGGGTTCGTTCAAATATACTTTTTAAACGATGACTGTATGACTGTTTTAAACAGGTAAAACTGTGTAGCAATACGCTACAAAATCAATTGACAAAGTCCAATATCAGTCGCGGGCTAATGTAGCATTACATTCCACGTTTCTTGCAAGCTAATTCATTAAGATAACATAAAATAAAATTAATTCATTACCTCTTCCGTGAACATGATGGGTGATCTCCATACGCCTCTGGATATGAAAACGACATGTCCCATAATTCCACTCTCCTGCATAACGTCATTTTGTCATGGCTCTGCTTCCTTAGTCATGTTTTTCTTGGTCCTGTAGCAGAGCCATGACAAAGTCTTTGGTTATGTGTGGAGAGAAACATATTATTGTCCGTTTGACAATAATATACGTTCTCTCCAGTGTCTTGTCATTGGCCCCATCCCTCTTGTTTCCTCGTTATCTTTCCCTGAGTGTTTAATGTCTCACACCTGCCCCATGTCGTTATCCCTCGTTTGTGTTTCCTATAAATACCATCTTGTTTCTTTGTCTTGTGCTTGTGCTTTGTATGTATCTGTATGCAGTTCGTCTTGTGCTCGTGCTTTGTATGTATCTGTATGCAGTTCGTCTTGTGCTCGGTCAGTGTTTACCTGTGCCATATGCTCGTGTTCCTGTTGATGATGTTCTGGCTTGTTTCAGTAAGTGTTGAGTTCAGGTCTAGTGTTTGGTTAGTTTAGTGTTTAGTTAGTCTTTATTTCTGTTTACTTGTGATTATTGTTTTACCCCCCCGTGGGTCCTTGTTTTGTGTTTCTGTAATAAATACCGTTTTTGTTAACCCCTTCACTGTTGCCTGCAATTGGGTTCTCTCCACACCTCCTCTCATGACACATTTAGCTTCGTCTTTTGTTGTTGTTTCGAAAGTGCGCCATCTGGCGGTCCAAATATTCCATATTGTGGCTTTAAATGTATTGGAACAATTCATATAGCATTCACTTTTTCCTGGAAATAAAACCTATGATTTTGCCGTTGCTATCAATTGAAGTATAGAAAACCAATAGTTATGCTTTTATTTTAGGCTATTTTATAATCAAGTGTGTTTGCCTATTCTTTCAATATCCCATCCCTGGAATGTTTGACTTTGTTACAAATCTTTCAAGTAAAGCAAATCACAGTATGTACTCTAGTGTTCACACCAGATGAACTGTTGAAAGAACCCCTGCTTCTCTTTTCTCTATAGGTAACTGATGAAACATATTGGGCTGTGATTGTGGGCCTGGTTTGAGCGTCACGGGGTGAAAATTGGTAGCGTTATTTTTAGAGGGGCATCTTTTACATTTAGATAAGAGACTGTTGAACAGAAACCGGGTTGCTAATTAACGGAGTATCTGTGTCATTTACGTGATGAAAAAGATTTTAGTGTTTAAAGTCTCCAGCATGGTCGCCATGCAACACAAATCCAAGGCCAGGAGTTCTCCACAGACACGGCTAGGTAATAACAGTGTTCAGTGCACCAGCACCAAGCAAAGACTCTGTGGGCGGCTACTGTACAAATCAACAGGATTGTTTGGAAAACAGCTGATGTTTAACTAGCTTCTTCCCATTTAGAGATTCATCTACACGCAACCCTACTGTATACACACAGACACACTTTCGTTCAACAATAAAAGTTATTACTACTTATTTCATGAAACTATTAGGTTTTGTTGAGATGAAGAATTTTGTGAATATGGGGGCGGTATAAGGAAGCTATGAAAAACATACTCGCTGAGTGAAACATACACACAGAACAAGAGATGCTTTGACATGCAAACCTATAGGTCTGTAATCTGTTAATTGTATTCACAGAAGTGTCTGTGACATTAGATTATAAAGATGCGGTCTCATCTTTACATCCATTCCAAGCGTCATATCTTAACACACGTGTGCGGGTGGCACGTGTTGTCTTCTTCTATCAGTGACAAAGGTTCAGAATGGCTGCGTAGATGTTGGAAAAAACAGACAATCAGATTGCCGTGTTGCTGGAAAATTTGCTGTGCAAACCTCTGGACCAGTCACTGTCTGCCCCTTAGACAAAAAAATATTCAGAACACCAAAATAAAATACAACCCAGTCTCTTTCTGTAATATATGACACTGTACATGCATTAGATGTATAGAAAAGCTATACTATGTATAGAACATTTTAATTAATCCAGTTATTTAACATTTAATTATAGAGTATGTCTAGTGTGTATAAAATATACATATACAGCCGCTGAAAAACTTAAGAGACCATTTCAAAAGACCTTTTTCAGTTTTTCTGAATTTAATAAATATAGGTGTGTGTTTAGGTAAAATTATTATTTTTGTTTTATTCTGTGAACGATTAACAACATTTCTCAGAAATTCCATGTATTATTTGCAAAATATTAAAACAGGTCAAAATAACAAATAAGATATTCTGTATTTTTTCAGACCTCAAATACAGCAAAGAAAACAAGTTTAAATTCACTTTTAAGCAATACAACTTGCTTATTCATGCATTTTTTTTATGTGATAACCCTGATTTTTATCACAGTTTTCATGTGTCTTGTCAGTCTTTCATATTGCTGTTGGATGACTTCATGTCACTCATGAAGTTTGATTTTGTTGAAATTTAGACACTATGGACTGGAACAGTCACAATACAATGAACATTTGTAATGGTCTCATAATTCTCTTAATTTCTGTGGTTGAATAATTAAAGGTGTCATGAATTAAGAAATCGATTTTAACCTGAGCTTTTGATATATAAAAGCTCATCGTATTCAAACGAACATCCTGTAAGTGTCAGAACTGAATACGTCCTTGTTACTGTAATTACAACTTTTATTGACACCAGGCCCATCGAACACCAATGACGTCATTGATAGATTGAACACAGCCTCCACAGAAGAATATCAATGACTACTTCTCTAGCCCCGCCCACTGGTTCGCGAATGACTTAAGACATGTGTACACTCGCGCATTTGTGATGATTGACAAACTGGTAACCATAGCGATATATTTTTCGGCTAAAGATTCATTTTGTCTGTCAATTTAAACTAAACCGCTGATACAATACTTTTATGCTGTGTTGTGTTTATGCTCGGGAGGCTGCATCACACAGCGCTCTTTTGCAGCGTTGCCATGTTAGTTATTAATAAGCGTTTTATGCTTGTTGTTTGGTCTTAGATCAAAAAGCCTCGGCACTTAAGTCTTAATAAATGGTCAGTTTTTTGGTCTTATAAATTATATAAACAATTAGCATTTTAAGGTTTATTTTCATCTTGTCTTTAATTGCTTAATTTCTGTGAAGATCTGGCAACCATGTCAGTTTAGCGAAGGGCTCTTGAGAGCGGCTTGCCCCGTGTCATATGTGCAAAAGTGAGGACTTCTTTCACTGTTATTTTTATTTAGAGTGACCAAGCAACAAACATGCAACATATTGTGCAGTGCCTGGTTGTGGAAGAACACAGTCGCTTCCTTCGGATTCTGATATTAGGAATGCGTGGTTGAAGTTTATTTTTAAAGACATTCCAGCTCACGTGTGAGCGTCCAAATGTGTATTTACACAGACCGTTAATGCGGCTCTATAGCGGCATAAATGCATTTACACAGGAATTAAAATTATGCGAAATAATGCTGAACATAACCACTGTTCTAACAATATGCTAATACAATAATGCCTTAAATTAAACTATATAAACTCCCCGAAAAATACTGACACTAATAATAACAATGCATACTTTAGGATAAAAACAATATTAGTGTAACGGTTTCAGCACCACCGGCCACGCCCCCCATGTCGTCACCGCCAGCTCGCTTCACCCGTTCCCTCTCCCCGGAGTTCTGAACTCAGTTTCCCAGCATGCACCGCACATCCACCATTTTTTATTAGTCCACACCTGCATCACATCATCAGGATTCTATTTAAGTTTGCACCTTTTTGTTCTTCCCTGTTCAGTCTTGTTGTCTTCACTGCAATGCTTTACCCCGATAAGTATACTTACCTGTTTTTGAATACTTACCTGTTTTTGGATATTCCTGTTTTTGAATACTTACCTGTTTTTGGATATTCCTGTTTTTGAATACTTACCTGTTTTTGGATATTCCTGTTTTTGATACTTACCTGTTTTTGGATATTCCTGTTTTTGATACTTACCTGTTTTGGATATACCTGTTTTTGAATACTTACCTGTTTTTGGATATGTCAATGTCAATGTCAGTTTTATTTATATAGCACTAATTAAATTCAACCGAGGTTGACCAATGTGCTGCACAATTTTACACATAATTAAAATACATACACAAAACAGATACAAATACAAAATTAGTTACAGAAAGCCAGGTCAAAGAAATATGTTTTCAGCAGAGACTTAAAGGAGGAGAGTGATGGAGCTGTTCTTACAGAAAGGGGCAGTGCATTCCAAAGTCTGGGGGCAGCAACAGTAAAGGCACGATCACCCCTAGATCTTAGCCTAGACTTTGGGATACATGATAAACGCTGGTTGGAAGACCGAAGAGGAACTGTGGGCCTATATTCAGTTAAAAGGTCAGATAAATATGAGGGAACCAGACCATGTAATGCTTTGAAGGTTAGTAACAAAATTTTAAAATCGATTCTATAGCGAACAGGCAACCAGTGTAGAGAGCGTAAAATTGGAGTGATGTGCTTACGTTTCTTTGTACTTGTTAGTAGTCTTGCTGCTGAGTTTTGAACTAATTGTAGGAGGGATATGGCTGAGTGGCCAATCCCGTAATACAAGGAGTTGCAGTAGTCCAATCGAGCTGTTATAAAAGCATGGATAACCTTCTCGAAATTTTTTCTAGATAAAATAGGCTTGGCTTTAGCCAGTAGTCTAAGTTGGAAAAAGCAGGACTTTATCAGCATATTAATCTGTTTATCAAATTTAAGACCTTCATCCAAAATAAAGCCCAAATTTTTAACATAGGGTTTTTTCCAGGAGGTCCAATCCCCAAGGTTAATATTTGGAGTAGTTGAGTTCGGCGGACCAAACACTATAGTTTCGGTTTTATCCTCATTTAGATTTAAAAAGTTTAAAGATAACCAGGTTTTAACATCAGACAGGCACGATGCAAGTGTGTTCAAGTCGATTGAGGTTTGCTTTAGGGGGAGATAAATTTGGGTGTCGTCAGCATAACAGTGGAACGACAGACCGTATTTCCTAAAGATGGAGCCCAAGGGAAGCAAATATAAGGAGAAGAGGATGGGGGCCAGAATGGATCCCTGGGGAACGCCGCAAGATAGGCGAGCCACTTCGAAGGCAGAATCACCTATCTTAACTTTAAAACAACGATTTGTAAAATATGATTTAAACCAGTCTAATGCACACCCCGTTATCCCTACACAGTGCTCCAACCGTGACAGCAAAATTATGTGGTCGACAGTGTCGAAGGCGGCCGACAGGTCAAGTAGCACAAATATAGAGAGATTACCAGAATCACCATTTAATAGCACGTCATTTAAAACCTTTAAGAGAGCAGTTTCGGTAGAATGATATTTTCTAAAACCTGATTGAAAAACCTCAAAAATGTTATTATCATCCAGAAACGTTTGAAGCTGCCGAGAGACTACATTTTCTAAGATCTTAGACGTAAAAGACAAATTAGAAATAGGTCTAAAATTTGACATAACAGTGGGATCCAGGTTTGCCCTCTTCAACAGAGGTTTAACTGTGGCAAGTTTTAATGCATCAGGCACAACACCGGTAGCCAAACAGCGATTTATAAAAATTACCAGATAAGGACCCACGACATCAAACACATCTTTTAAAAAATGAGGTGGAATGGCATCAATACAAGAGCCAGAAGGCTTTAACTGCCAAACTATCTCATGAAGAAGTGACAGGGAGATTGGTTCAAATTTGGAAAACTCCACAGTAAAGATAGGGCAAACAGATGGGTCCCAAACATGTTGAGGGATGGCCAATCTAATGGCCATAATCTTACTTAAAAAGAATCCAAGGAAATCATCACATAGCACATCAGATGCAATAAGAGGCTCAGAGACAGTTGGGTTCACAATTGAATTAAAAATAGTAAATAATGTTCTGGGTCTATGCAAGTTCTTATCAATGAGCTCAGTTAAAAATTTTGATTTAGCTGCTTTAACAGCCTTCAGGAAGTGAAACAGGGAGTCTCTTAAGAGTTCAAATGAGATCTGGAGACGATCCTTCTTCCACTTTCGTTCTGCTCTTCTACAAACCTGTCTAAGCAAGCGAATATGATCATCAATCCAGGGCTCTGACTTAGGTTTCAGGCTTAACGATTTTTCTGGAGCGACGAAATACAGGACAGAAGCACATGTTGCACTGAGTTTACCCAGAAGATCCTCTGCACCAAGATCACTGGAACTGAAATCCATTCGTTCCATAGCTTTACAGAAGGCAAGAGAAAAGTCAGAACTTGTGGTAGAAGTGATTACACGAGATTTACGGGAGAGATTTTTTACTTTGGGAACATTAAATTCCCCAGGCACAGAAAACATTATAGATTTATGGTCCGAAAACCCATTTTCAGAGAGCTCAAGATCAAACAGAGAAAACCCGCGCGTCAGTACCAGATCAAGAGTATGGCCTTGCTGATGAGTAGGGACATTTATATGTTGCTCTAGGTCATGCACATTTAAAAGAGTGGCGAATTCTTTAGCAAAAGAGTCTCCAGTGCAGCAGACATGAACATTAAAATCACCCAGAATCAGCAGTTTATCATATTTTGGTGCAAATTCACCCAGGAAGTCTGCAAACTCCCTGAGGAAATTAGAGTTTTGTTTAGGGGGGCGATACACCAGAGCAACTAAAAGTGGAGAGTACAGGACTAATGAGAAGACCTGCAGCTCAAAACTCAGATAATCATCAGTTGCTATAGTCCGACAAGGAATTGTGTCTTTGAAAATCGTCACCAGGCCACCTCCTCGGCCCGCTCTCCGGGGTGTGTTTAAAAATAGACAGTTTAAAGGTAAGAGCTCAGAGAAGGGGCTAAGATCTCCATTTGTAATCCATGACTCAGTGATAAAAAATAAATCCAAGTCTCGGGAAGTGAAAAAATCGTTTAAAATCACCATCTTATTTACCACCGACCTGGCATTCAGCAGTGCCAGCTTAAGCCGCGGAGTGCTTTCAGACACGACCTCAGAAATCCTTGTCCGGGGAAGAGCCCGAAGATGCCTTCCACACACTCCTCCGCGATGTAACACAGGCAAGCCGTACGCATGAGCCGGAAGAGAAGCAGACGGAGACAACAAAACATTCCAGTTTCCAACTGGATCCATAGAGGGCCAGCGGATGAAGAGACCATCACCCAGATCCTTTCTGTAGAGCCGCAGGAGAGACTGTGATCCACGTTGTTGGGCCAGATAGAGCTTCAGTTTGACGGCGTAACCTCCGCGCTTTCCACGCCGCTTCCGACGCTTCCTCGCCGGCCGGGAACAAAGCCCGCGGCGTAGTCAGCCCGGTATCGACATCAGTAACGGAGGTGGTAGAAATCCAAATCGTATTTGAGATGAAAGGTCATTAATACCTGGGTTTAGGCTTAGAAGAGTAGCTTTATCATAAGTCAGTAGTGACGAGGCATATTCCGTTAGAAAAGACAAACAACCAAACAAAATACATAGGAAATAAAGAAAGCCCCGAGACCGACGGCAAGCCACAAACACCGGCGCCGCCGCCATCCATGCATACAAGCAATGAGCAACGGACCTGAAGCGGATGTGTGGTTGAAGGCTTGGTCACACTGTGTGTTGAGCTGAACAGTGACCCCTTTTGGTGAATGCAGTTGCTACAGTCTCATTTATTCACCAGAGTGCAAAGCTCTGGGCTGTTCTAGTCTAGTAGAAAGTACCAATAAGTAGCAGGTTCAGCATTGGTCATTCCATTTCAAGTTCAAAGCACGGGTGTCCTGGTCCTGAGTCCAATGGAAACTGCACTTGACAGACGAGGAAATGTCTGATGCTGGTGTTGTCGTGGAGAGCGTGTGAACAGTGCAAAGCTGATGTCTGAGATATCTGCCCCTAGTTCCTGTATGGTGCCTGCTATCATCATGTCACTTGTTGATGTGCCTTTGGCAGGTAAGGGCAGGAAACTTTGGGTCGTCGGCTGGTTCAACCTTGAGACTGAGTTCTCGCGACCAGCTGAGATGTCATGCCTAACTTTTGTGACCTGGCAATGCATTTCAGACGAGTTGGCTGGCTGGAAAGCGGAAGTTCCCGTACTTGAGCCCTATTCTTTTGTAATGGTTAAAGTCTCTTAGAGGCTCAAAACAATTCAGCAGGTCTTTGCTGGTGAAGAGAGGGCGTGTGTCCATCCGTGATATGTACATGGGGTGTACATGCTTGTGGAGCTTCTGCTCAGGTGTGTGGGAACTTCTTGTCATACTTCAGTCATACCTCAGTTGATGGCCGCGTGTGTGTGTGTGTCTCGGCTTGTTCTGGGTAGTCAGCCATTGTTGTGATTTTGTTCCTCTTTTGCTCCGAAGAAACGACTCTTGAGTCAAGGTTTTGAAACCAAAAGTAGTTAGACTTTATTCTCACAAAGTTGAAACAAAGCCGAGTTGGATTGCAATGCAACTGCCCAACCCTGGTTGGGGGCAGACCTTTATAGTGTCCTTACACACACACACACACACACACCTAAGTTATTGGGGGTTACCCTGATAACTTTAACAGATGTCTGATCTCAGCATTCCTAGCTGGTGAGGGGGGGGTTACTAACAAAGACTCTGGTATTTACGACTAGAGATGAGCTAACAAAGACCAGATCTTATGTAGAGATAGATTTATAATAGTGTAGCGAGGAAGGCGGGGCGAGAGCCGTGGGGCGAGTAAGGCGGGGCCGGCGGCGTAAGTGGCAACGAGTGTCAGCTGTGCGACCGCCGGTCCCCGCATGCCTCACGGGGGAGCTTGGGAGCATAAGAGGACGAGCGACCGGACCATCGAGAGAGAGGACCCGGGCCCGGAAACTGTTAAGTTTGTTTATGTTTGTGTGGCCGGCAGTCGACCGTGAGGTGGCTGCCGGCCTTTTATTCTTGGATTATTGTTTGTTTATTTTTGAATTAAAGTTTGTTAAAGTTCGCCGGTTCCCGCCTCCTTCCTTCCCTTCTATTGAACTGTGTTACATTGGTGCCGAAGGAGGGACATGCTGTCGAGGAGCCCTCGCCGCCGAGCGGCCTCGCAGTGCTGGGGAGTTCGGGCAGCACAGACGAAGGAGGTCCGCCAGCGGCTGCCCTAAGCGGTGGTGCCGGAGAGAGAAAGCTCGACGGGGGACGAAGACCTCGCTGCCGGGCTCCTGGGCCGAGGTGGGGTGGCGGCCGTAGAAGAGGGAGCGGAGGAGTTCGGTCCGTTTGCCATGGGCCGGAGCCTGCTACTGTCCACCAAGGAAAAGGGGAAGAGCAGGGAACGGACGGCTCGCTGCCGGCTGCCCTCGGGGCGAAGCCATCGCCGGCCGCCAGGAGGCGGAGGAGGATCAGGTCGCCCCGGAGCGTCCCCGCACCACCGCATAGCACCGCGAGGAAGAGCCTCTCGGCTGGGCTGAGGACCGAGCGGCAGTGTGTCGGGGAACCGGACCACTTTTTTTTTTTGTCCTCTCTCCCCTCTCTCGTCCCGGTCGCTCGGGATGCTCCCGGCTCCGTTCTCTCACCTTGTCCGTGCATGCCCCGGTCACTGGGGCCCTCATGGGAGAAGGCCCCCCGGGGGGGGAGTAAGCACAGGCTCGGTGCTGCCCCCCGGCCTGTGAGGGGTGATGGGGGTATGTAGCGAGGAAGGCGGGGCGAGAGCCGTGGCGGGGCCGGCGGCGTAAGTGGCAACGAGTGTCAGCTGTGCGACCGCCGGTCCCCGCATGCCTCACGTGGGAGCTCAGGAGCATAAGAGGACGAGCGACCGGACCATCGAGAGAGAGGACCCGGGCCCGGAAACTGTTAAATTTGTTTATGTTTGTGTGGCCGGCAGTCGACCGTGAGGTGGCTGCCGGTCTTTTATTCTTGGATTATTGTTTGTTTATTTTTCATTAAAGTTTGTTAAATGTTCGCCGGTTCCCGCCTCCTTCCTTCCCTTCTATTGAACAGTGTTACAAATAGTAATGTAAAGTGTACATGATTCCTTTATATTTTGGTCAATAAAATCTTCAACATTTCCCCCTTTGAGACAGTCACGTCTCATTTGACTGGTTTCATTCAGAGAATTGCTTCATACCTCGGTTTTCTTGATTAACCATCTAATGACTTAAATAGTCACAATTTCTCATTACCAATAACCATTTATGTAACATTTCTCTGAAGTGTATCAGAACCAAACCTCTTTCTCTACCATTGACAAAGAGAAAGTAAAAGATCCTGATAACAACAAAAGATTATAGTTAAGAATAAACTTGTTCAAAGCATGTGCGTGCAATTGGTTCTGCGCTTGCCTGTGGTTATCACAGTTATGTAGAATATACAGTATCTAACAATGAAATAAAAGAAGAGTAAAAACAAAATAAAATAAAATTGGAGTAAATATAAACACAAAAAAATAAAAAATAAAATGAGAGTAAATATTAAAAATAAGAGTTAGAATGAATACCAAGTAACATGAAGATTATAAAATATGCATTAAACTAAAATATGCATAATTGAAAACAAATAAAATATGCATTGTAAACAAAATATGCATTATATGAAAACAAAACAGAACATACATAATGCGAAGATTATTTTACTAATTCATGTGTTTCGTGTTCATTCCAAATATTCATTGGATGTATTTGTAATTTCATCTGCCCTTTGCAACTTCAATACTGTTTTGTAAAGCATATCTTGATGACATTCTTGGTGAGTTAGATTTCTTTTCTCGTCATCATAATATCTTAACATTTCCATTTGTTTAACAGTGGCTTTGATAATTAGTGATTTTAATAAAGGTAATGCACAGCAAAATAATAATCCTCCAATGCCAATTGTCACTCCCAAAAGTATTCCTAATTTGGCTAACCAT
>NC_079890.1:26535327-26559035 GCF_024868665.1 Triplophysa rosa
TAAACATATGACATGAGGTGCAAGTAACAATAATAGGAATAGAAGCCATAACTCACCGGATTTGAAGTGCAATTCCAACTTACCAAGGTTGCTCGATGGATCGTAGTATACTCGCTTAAAAAGAGAAACAGTTAGCACACAAGACAAACCAGAGGCAAGATGATATTCCACAGTGTGAACAGAAAGCAAGCTAACACGCTATTGCTATGCTAACGGCGTTAAGTTAACTATCACTTTTGGTTTAGACTCTTCCAAGTAAATAACAGGAACAGGGTTATTGAGATATCAGGATAAGTTAGCAACGACAATAATAATTAACGATAATAAAATACACTAATATTAGAGCGAAGTGGTAAGCGCACTGATACAAACAAGCCGCCGGCAGCGATGCAGGAAAAGGACTACAAAATTCATTAGTCAACCTTCAAAGCCCTTCATTATTTAACTCCCTTTCACCTTTCAGACCTACACCTCTCCACATATACTTTATTCCTTCATGGCTGCACTTTTATCTATACCATAATTCAATTTTTAGCACCATTGGGGTCAGAGCCTTCAGCTGCTCTGCCCCACGTCTTTGGAATTCTCTCCCTCTACACATCCGTCAACTGGATTCTCCCTTTCAATTCGAATCACAATTAAATATGAATCTGTTTAGGTTGACATACCCTACATAATTAAATGTTTACTATATCAATTTTATTGTTGAAAATAATGTTTTTATTTGTTTTACTTCTTGTTTTTACCTATTACTTGATTGTATTATTGATCAAATTGTTAGACTTGTATTAATAGTTATATGATATGTAGCGGGCAGAGTAACGACACAGTCACGGAAGTGCCAAGAAGTCCCCGGAGGGTAGATTTATTCACAAGGTTCTATGCACACAGAGGAAAGTGAGTAGTGTTATGGGGAATTAACTCCGTCCGCTGTGGGGGTGTGAATCCTTGTTCCAGTGGTGTTCCGGGGTTGGTAAGTAAAAGTGCCGTGTTGTGATAAGTGAGGACCCTGCCGATCGTCAGTCGCTCTCTGTATGGGACAAGGAGACAATAAGTTAGTCATTCGTTTGAATGGAGTACAAGCTCACTTTCTCCTTCCTTCGCCCAGCTTATATCTGGGAGCCTTGATTGATGGCAGGTGTCGACGATCGGCAGGTGTGCGGGTGTCATTTGTCCGTTTCCATGGCGACGCTGATTGTGCACCACAGGCTCGCCACAGATATTAATAGTATTGATACTTCCCTGTGGATCAAGTATTGATATAAATTATATTTGCTTCTTTTGGTTTATCATCACTTCCTGGGGAGTACCTAACAATAAAGTTCCACACAAAATGTTGATGTAGTTCTTGTCAGCAGAATGAAAATGAATGGGTTTACTGTTGGCTCCCATTGGCTTTGTGCAGCTTTTTTCTTCGTCACTTCTAGATCTTTTGTTTCCCAATTTTTCCCTACAATTAAGGATATATGTGGTACAGAATTTGCTATGCTGGACCATTTGTATATAAATTCATTCTCAGTTATTTTATAGCCGTTCCTTGTTTACCTAGTATGATTTGAATTTCTCAGGGAGTCATCTATCATTGTACAGTGGAATTCTGATTTCGGTAACTGTGCTTTAGAAGTCTGAGTTTCAGTGAATTTACCCCATTTATCAACTGCTTGTCTTACATCATTGTCTATCTGTCTTATTCTGTACACATTTGCTTTTCGCACAGTGATCATTTGAGTTTCTTTCATGCCTATGTCTATATATACTCCTGTAGAACGCCAAATTTGAAGACCCAATTTACACAATGCATCTCTTTCTAACAGATTAATAGGAGTCTGATTTGATATAAGGAAAGGTTGGTCACATGTTGTTTTTTATTTTTATTTATTTACTTACACTGGGCTTTCCGCATATCCTTTTTTTATGGTTTATTGGGCTTTGACCACGACCTCAAAAGTCTACTATCACCTACTCTCTTTCACCTTCAGGCGGCTGTTGCATGGACTGGTGGGGGCAGGCTGTCCAATATCTCACTGTTCAGTCCATTTTCTTTTTGAGCCTTGAATCACATGGTGCCAAAACATCTTGGTTATGGATGTAACCTCTGTTCCCTGATGGAGGGAACGAGACGTTGTGTCGAACCAACAGATGGGGTTTGACTTTAGAACCTATCATCTTCTGACTAGTTTTGAAAAGGCCAATGAATTTGGCGAATGAAATTTGCATGCCGGACTCCGCCCCGGATATCCGGGTATAAAAGGAAGACGGCGTGCTGCATTCATTCACCTTTTGGGCTGTGGAGCCTGAGAGCATCCCTTGACCACTGCCGCGGGCGGCCAGCGTTGTGGCATTGAAGGACACAACATATCGTTCCCTCCATCAGGGAACAGAGGTTACATCCGTAACCAAGACGTTCCCTTTCTGTCAGTCTCTCGTTGTTGTGTCGAACTGACAGATGGGGTTCCTATGGAAAACGCCATGGCGCTGTGCCGCATCACAATCTCTAGCGAAGCGATGCTGACTGGCCCGGGCGTGTCAGATGTGAGCGCTAGCACGAAATTGTAACCGTCCAGTGGAGAGGAAGGAGGACCCAGAGCTTTGGAGGGTGGGGAGCCCCTGCCACCGGCCGTCATGGGTGGAGGCCTTCTTTCTCTAACAGCGAGAAGCCGCCCAGCACCGTAAGGGCCACTGGGGAAGCGTTATTTCCTCACTGAGGAAACACGCTACAGAGACAACTTCCTACCGTAGGGAGGAGTTTAGTGGAGACACCAGCATGGTCTCGCCGGCAGGGGAGAACTCATGGGAGGAATGTGAGGACTGAAGGAGTTTACCGCAAGGTGGAGGTCCACCTTGGGAAGGTCATGGGTTGCCAAGGTGGGAACCAATCATGAGGATACATCAGACAGAACCGCCCTGCTGGGGGGTTACTACATCTGGAGCACTAGGTCCGGTTAGATAACTCAGCTGGTACCTCTGCCCAGCCCGCCCGCAGGAGGTACTTAGTGATGGATGGAATGCCTGTTCTTCACCCAGTGGGGGAAGAAGGGAGGCGAAAATAGCACGCTGACCCACCTAGGAGGGGGGAAGGTGCTTTCGCAGGCGTACGCCCTACCGGCCGCCGGTCTTACCTGATGCCCTGCAAGACTCGAGCTGACAACGGTTTTATGCGGAGGATGTAGAACCTCGCGAAGGTGTTGGGCATAGCCCAACCCGCAGCTCTGCAGATGTCTGCCAGAGAGGCGCCCTGAGCCAGTTCCCGCGAGGAGGCTATACTCCGGGTGGAGTGAGCTCTCACTGCCAGTGGGCACGGGCGGTCTTGGGACCGGTATGCCATAGTGACGGCGTCCATGATCCAGTGCGCCAATCTGTGTTTTGAGACAGCCCTCCCCTCTGCTGACCTCCAAAACAGACAAAGAGCTGTTCAGAGCTCCTGAAGCTCTGTGTGCGGTCCAAGTAGAGGCGCAATGTGCGTACTGGACACAACACGGATGGGGTTGGGTCTTCCTCCCCGGTGGGGAGTGCCTGCAAGTTCACCACCTGGTCTCTAGGGGGAGTGGTGGGAATTTTGGGGACGTAGCCGGGCCGGGGTCTCTGGATAACGTGAGAATCACCGGGCCCGAGTTCTAGGCAATATGTGGACACGTAGAATGCTTGTAGGTTCCCTATCCTCTTGGAGGTGAGCGCCATCAGGAGAGCGGTCTTCATCGTGAGGTGAGAAAGAGCGGCATCTAAACTATCTCGCCGACTGGCTCATCTTGGCACACTCGCGAGATCTGTTGTGTACACACAGAGACCTGGTGCTCGAAGGAGTTACCCATTCTTTGTTGCAGGATTTAGGCCAAAGCATCGGAGTTCTTCTTCCATCCATTTTCCTTTCTACTGCTTGCTGCAGCTGGGTAGTCTCCGGGTTGCTGATTGCTGGTAGGTGTATGCCTGGTTGGGCTTCATCTTGGGTTCTGATACCCTGTGGGCTGTGGTGCTTGTATAACTATTTTTACATTTTTCATACCATTATCCCTTTATTACCAAAAAGTTACATATGTTTCCCCTTTACCTACAGATATGTACTGTGGAGTAACATCATTGTTATAATTAGTTATGCTGTAAATTCTGTTTATCACTTGGTACATTGTGGGCCGTAATCTAAAGCGTTATAAAGCAATAATGTTCCGCCTCCTTCTCATCCTCTTTGTTAAATGAATCCCAGCCTGATCAATAAATAAAGCTGCGGAAAAAATAAGAGACTGTTTATCTAATTTAAAATGTTACTATTTATATGTATGTGTTTAGGTAAAACGGTCATTTTTGTTTCATTCTATGAACTACTAACAATATTTGTCCCAAATTTCAAATAAAAACAGTGTTTCTATTAGCATTTATTTTCAGAAAATGAAAACTGGACAAACTGGTCAAAATAACAAAATGCTCTGTATTTTTCAGACCTCAAATAATGCAATGAAAACAAGTTCATATTTACTTTTAAGCAATACAACAGCATATTTTACATGTACTTAGGAAAAGTTCAAAAAATATTTTTTATTTGATAACCTTAATTTTGTATACAGGTTTATATGTGTCTTGTCATTCTACAGTCTTTCGCATTGCTGTTGGCTGGCCCTATGTCATTTCTGAGGTTTGATTTTATTGAAATACAACAAACACTGGACTGAAATTACCCCAAAATCCATCTAGAAATGCTGATCTGTTGAAAAGTTGGAATGGTCTCTTAGTTTTTCCACAGATGTATTTGGACTTTCAACATAAAACGCTAGTCTTTACATGAAAAACATTTATGTTTTTATGAAAAAAAAAATCTTGTTGTTCATTATCTATCCTCCTGGTAGCATGGCCTTGTAAACTAAAGGTACTAGTTAGCGTGTTGAAAAAATGTTTATATGCTCTCCTACTTGTAAGTCGCTTTGGATAAAAGCATCTGCCAAATGAATACAATTACAAATGTAATTGTAAGCATTACGCAAAACAATTATTACAATTAAAACAATAACTATTTCAACAAATACTCTACACTTTGCAAAGTTACGCAATATGTTCCGATGGCTTGCCAGTTGCCTCAGTTTTATTAATGTTGTATTGTGACCTGCAGGGAGGAATGTATGTATTCCAGTTGTTTGACTACTATGCCTCTAATGGAGCCTGTCGTCTTTTCATCTCTGTGTTTGAGTCTCTGGCCATGGGTTGGGTCTTTGGTGAGTTACAAATAAGATACAAACTTCAAAGAAACAAATAATTAATCTACATATATTATGAAAACAGAAATGCTATGTAGAAAGTGTCACAAGCCTACAAATACAGTATTTGAAAGTCATAAAGTAATGCTCTGTTTCACTCTACATGCCACAGGTGCTGATAACATGTTTGACATCATTGAAGACATGACAAAAACACGACCCAACTACATATTCATGTTGTGCTGGAAGTACCTGACTCCTCTTGTGTCACTGGTAAGTGTCTCTGTTTGAAATATACAGATTTCTATTGGTCAGAATTTTATATACTATATGTGACCCTGGACGACAAAACCAGTCTTAAGGGTCAATTTTTCGAAATTGAGATTTTTACATCATCTGAAAGCTGAAGAAATAAGCTTTCTATTGATATATGGTTTGTTAGGATAGGACACTATCTGGCGGAACAACAACTATTTACAAAGCTGAAATCTGAGGGTGCAGAAAAATCAAAATATTGAGAAAATCGCCTTTGAAGTTGTTAATCTGAGGCACTGTAGCAGGCCATCCACTCACAAAAATAAAGTTTTTATACATATACAGTAGGAAATTTATAAAACATCTTAATGGAACATGGTCTTAATATCCTAATGATTTTTGGCAAAAAGAAAAATCATACATTTTTACCCATACCATGCCTAAGGCCATCAAACGTATTGTGTAACTTAGTTGACACGCGCTGGACGGCTAGTTATGGACGCTGCGCGCCGACGACCCCAAATTTTTCCCAGGTCGCCCGGCGGTGCCGAAACGAAGGGGAGAGCGCCCGCGATCGAACGGAAGCGTCATGGGGCGGCGGCGACGCCCGGGGGACCCCAGAAAAATGCCCAAAGTGCCTAATTTTTGAGTCACGGAATGAAGGGTTAGGCGCTCTCTTGGGCAGAACTACGAGGGGGCGACTCGACGTACGGTCCCAGCCTAAGCCACGCGCACCAATCAGGTTGCGACCGGGCCTCCCGAAGAGCGCCTAAGCAACCCCCTTGCAGCCTATGGGCCGGCTCCGGACCCCGACGTACACGAGAAGCCTACGCGTGCCCCTTGTAACCTATTTTGGGCGGATCTTCCCGCTGGCCACGCCTCCATCCACAGAACGCCTGCGCATCCCCCTTGCAGCCTAAACTTGAGGGAGGCCTGCCCGACGCCCCCGAAGCCTGCCCGAAGACCCGGACGCCACCCGACGCCCCGGGGGACCCCGTCTCGGAGCTGACTGCCTCATTTGAGCCCAGCGGCTGTGTGACACACGCTTAAACAGCCCAAAGCCCTTTTCTTTGACTTTTCGGGTCGAACGTGCACATAAAAGCGCGGTGTGCATCTACACCATGTTTTCTCACATCTGCGATTCACTGGAAGGGCCCAAAATTAGGTAGACAGAGTAAGACCCCTGTCAGTGGTCTCGTTTGCTTTGGCAATGATTTATCCAGCTTAAACCAACAGTAGAGTGTATAAGAGGAACAGCCCTTCACTATGACGTGCATTAAGGCTCACAGTTGTGCTCCAGAAGCTTAAAAATGGTGTGTCCATTAGCTACCTATGGGAGCCGTGCCAAAAGTGTTACGTGTGGCATGTACATTCGTAACTTATTTAATGGGACCTTCATAGGTAAATAATGGACAAAGCCTTTTAAGGGTCATTATAAGCCTAAGTAAGGAGTTATATAGCATGAGAGGCTTAGCCCTTCCCAATGACGTGCATTAAGGCTCATAGATGTGCTCCAGAGGCTTAAAAATGGTGTGTCCATTAGCTACCTATGGGAGCCGTGCCAAAAGTGTTACGTGTGGCATGTACATTCGTAACTTATTTAATGGGACCTTCATAGGTAAATAATGGACAAAGCCTTTTAAGGGTCATTATAAGCCTAAGTAAGGAGTTATATAGCATGAGAGGCTTAGCCCTTCCCAATGACGTGCATTAAGGCTCATAGATGTGCTCCAGAGGCTTAAAAATGGTGTGTCCATTAGCTACCTATGGGAGCCGTGCCAAAAGTGTTACGTGTGGCATGTACATTCGTAACTTATTTAATGGGACCTTCATAGGTAAATAATGGACAAAGCCTTTTAAGGGTCATTATAAGCCTAAGTAAGGAGTTATATAGCATGAGAGGCTTAGCCCTTCCCAATGACGTGCATTAAGGCTCATAGATGTGCTCCAGAGGCTTAAAAATGGTGTGTCCATTAGCTACCTATGGGAGCCGTGCCAAAAGTGTTACGTGTGGCATGTACATTCGTAACTTATTTAATGGGACCTTCATAGGTAAATAATGGACAAAGCCTTTTAAGGGTCATTATAAGCCTAAGTAAGGAGTTATATAGCATGAGAGGCTTAGCCCTTCCCAATGACGTGCATTAAGGCTCATAGATGTGCTCCAGAGGCTTAAAAATGGTGTGTCCATTAGCTACCTATGGGAGCCGTGCCAAAAGTGTTACGTGTGGCATGTACATTCGTAACTTATCTAATGGGACCTTCATAGGTAAATAATGGACAAAGCCTTTTAAGGGTCATTATAAGCCTAAGTAAGGAGTTATATAGCATGAGAGGCTTAGCCCTTCCCAATGACGTGCATTAAGGCTCATAGATGTGCTCCAGAGGCTTAAAAATGGTGTGTCCATTAGCTACCTATGGGAGCCGTGCCAAAAGTGTTACGTGTGGCATGTACATTCGTAACTTATTTAATGGGACCTTCATAGGTAAATAATGGACAAAGCCTTTTAAGGGTCATTATAAGCCTAAGTAAGGAGTTATATAGCATGAGAGGCTTAGCCCTTCCCAATGACGTGCATTAAGGCTCATAGATGTGCTCCAGAGGCTTAAAAATGGTGTGTCCATTAGCTACCTATGGGAGCCGTGCCAAAAGTGTTACGTGTGGCATGTACATTCGTAACTTATTTAATGGGACCTTCATAGGTAAATAATGGACAAAGCCTTTTAAGGGTCATTATAAGCCTAAGTAAGGAGTTATATAGCATGAGAGGCTTAGCCCTTCCCAATGACGTGCATTAAGGCTCATAGATGTGCTCCAGAGGCTTAAAAATGGTGTGTCCATTAGCTACCTATGGGAGCCGTGCCAAAAGTGTTACGTGTGGCATGTACATTCGTAACTTATTTAATGGGACCTTCATAGGTAAATAATGGACAAAGCCTTTTAAGGGTCATTATAAGCCTAAGTAAGGAGTTATATAGCATGAGAGGCTTAGCCCTTCCCAATGACGTGCATTAAGGCTCATAGATGTGCTCCAGAGGCTTAAAAATGGTGTGTCCATTAGCTACCTATGGGAGCCGTGCCAAAAGTGTTACGTGTGGCATGTACATTCGTAACTTATTTAATGGGACCTTCATAGGTAAATAATGGACAAAGCCTATTAAGGGTCATTATAAGCCTAAGTAAGGAGTTATATAGCTTAATCCTACAGTAGAGTGTATGAGAGTCACAGCCCTTCGCCATGACGTGAATTAAAGCGCAAAGATGTGCTCCAGGAGCATAAAAATGGTGTGTACATTAGCTACATATGAGGACCCGTCAAATAAGTTAAGACTGGCACTTCCTGTGACTAGGCAAAACCACAGGAAGTACCAGTCATAACTTATTTGACAGTAGCCTCGTAGGCTTACAGTGGACAATACTGTAAACGGTCAATATTTTAGACTGTAAACAACTTTCTTCTGACAAACCTACAGATGTGTGTCCTAGAAGCACCCCGCATTGGTATATTGCACACCTCAGGCTATTAAAATGCTTATTTTGCATTCAAAGGCACTTTTCACAGAAATTAGTCTCTCACCAGCATTTTCAGCAAAAAACTGCTTTATTCTTGTACAAAAATCTCGGGGCTTCGAATGCTAGTTCGACGCACCCTCACGCACCACATATCTGAAGCCCGTACCCCTCGCTGTACGGCAAGTGCTTGAAAAAAAATCACAAAAAATATTCCCCAAAAATAAACGGCCCACAACCTCACCAAACAGCGTCGATAGAGTACATAATGAGGTCGTACCGACTTCAAACTCTGGGAACTGAATGAGGGGGCTGCTAGGAGCTATAGATTTTGAATCGGGGTCATTCGAAGTCCCTGGGCCGTTCCGGGCTCATCCTACGATAGCCACATGTGAAAATAATGGGATAGGTTGCATGTGTCAGAGGCTCCCGTACGGCCCGCAGAGGCCACAGGAGCCCGAAACCTAACAGAAAGTTGCGTCACGTGGCTCTCGACGACATACCAATAGGGCTAGGTCGGGCTGAAATTAAGTATTTTTTATTATTTTTCATATGTCTCTCTCCCTCGCATTGATCTCTATGGCCATGTGACTGTAAAAGGTCAATTGTTTAGACCGTAAACAACTTTCTTCTGACAAACCTACAGATGTGTATCCTAGAAGCACCCCATTTTGGTATATTGCACACTTCAGGCTATTAAAATGCTTATTTTGCTTACAAATGCACTTTTCACAGAAATACATCTCTGAACAGCATTTTCAGCAAAATTCTGCTTTATTCTTTTACAGAAACCTCGGGGCTTCGAATACTGGTTCTTCACACCCTCACGCACCACATATCCGAAGCCCGTACCCTTCGGTGTACGGCAAGTGATCGAAAAAAAATCACAAAAAATATTCCAGAAAAATAAACGGCCCACAACATCCCCAAAACGTGCAATATATTACATAACGAGGCCGTACCGACTTCAAACTCTGGGAACCGAATGAGGGGGCCGCGGGGAGCTATAGAATTTGAATCTGGGTCACTTGAAAACTCCCTGGCCGTTCCGGGGTCATCGTACAATAGCCACCTATGAGAGAAATAGGATATGTTGCAGGTGTCAGAGGCTCCCGTACGGGCCGCGGAGGCCCCAGGAGCCCGAAACATTACAGAAAGTTGCGTCACGTGACTCTCGACGTCATACCGATAGGGCTTGGTCGGGAAGTGAACTTAAATATTTTTTCTTATTTTACATACATCTCCCTGCCTCTAGTGGTTCTCTATGGGCCCGCAAACCCCCTCGCGCGTTGGCTCGGGTATCCGACGTCTTTCTGACAGAAACCTCCCCTAAGCACGAACGAGCAAGGTCACGAAGGACGCCCGGCTCCTCTAGGGGGCGCCACGGCCGTGAGGGAGAGAAAAAAGAAAGAAGGGCGGCGAGCGAGACGTTTTGGCTTCTTTCGGATGTCGCGCCACGCATAGGCAGCAAGGGGCAGCAAACTACCAACTCTAGGCGCTCTGCGGACGCAAGGGTGGCGAGCGAGACATTTTGGCATCTTTTGGATGTCGCGCCACGCATAGGCAGCAAGGGGCAGCAATCTACCAACTCTAGGCGCTCTGCGGACGCAAGGGTGGCGAGCGAGACGTTTTGGCATCTTTTGGGTGTCGCGCCACGAATAGGCAGCAAGGGGCAGCAAACTAGCAAGTCTAGGCGCGCTGCGGACGTGAGGAAGACTATGGCAGAGTTAGGCGGTCAGGGGGAAGCGAAAGGCTCCTCGTGCATGCGGTGATGAAGATTAGGTGGTGAGGGGATGAGTAGGCATTTTGTGGCGCGAGGGTCCACGCCCGCAGCACTTTGCCACCCCTTGTGGTGTCCGTTCAATGCCTCTCCGGGAAAACGGCCCCTAAACTCCGATAAGGGAAAAAAGTCCCAATCATAATAAGAGTGAGCGAGAATTTGGCATCCAATTCAGGTATACGAGCCCTTCGTCTGACTAGTCGACCGATGGCAATCTATATGAATGGACAATTGTCCACGATTTACCTAACTTCCCTTGCATGTATTTTTGCCGATTACTAAAAATGTTCCCGTGCTACTTAAGACTGGTTTTGTTGTCCAGGGTCACATATAATGAAGCAGGGGTAGTGCGTGTCTCATGTGCTTTGTGAAAGCACAAAAACGTATCACTATTTGGTGTATTTTCATACATTTTGATCTTGTTGCATGATACACATGTATTGTTAAAAAAATAATGTTTATTATACAACATACATTTAGCTAATGCACAGGCCGACAGGGACCACTTATAAATGGCCAGAAAGTTTGCATCTGCTCAAATAACAGATCTATACAACCAAAACCCCTAACATTTTTTGATAGTTTCTTCTCAGTATGTTGTCATAATGTATAAATAATGTCATAACGTGACAGTCATGATGTCTTAAATTACTGATACTGTAATAAGTATTATCATAAGGCGGTAGTTTTAATGCTTACCTTGAAGAGTTACAAAAAGGCACTCTTTTGTGGCAGGCAGGGTGGTGCCAAAAGGAAATACTGCCTAGTGTCCCTGTGCATATCGCTCATCTTCAGTGTACTCATTTAAAGGATATGTTTACATCTACTGAAGGAAAACACGTTTACCTCTCTAGCACAAGAACAGATTTGGGATGCTACCTTTTGATTTGAGGTATTTTGGCTCAAAACAAAATGGCGGTCTCCGCAGAATATTCTTTCAAAGTTTATATACACGAAGACAATGATTTGATGATTTATTTAAGATTTTTGTATTTCACATTTAGAAATTCATTGCCAATGTTGATCTATTAAGCTATAGGTCTGTCTGCACCTGGGGTTCCCTTTAACCTAAAAGAAAAATTAACTTCAGAACAGGCTCATGTGGTTTGAAAAGTGAGGCCAAAGCAATTCGATCGTCCCCTGGTGGCTGGTGGCAGTATAGGTCATAAACCCTTAAACATATTAGCACATTCTCAGACCTCAGCATCAGTACTCAGATATCCGATAAATGTTTAGCCCAACCGCCACTATTGTATGTAGACTACAAAGCACTTTTTATTACTTGTATATCATCATTATGCTGTCACACTGTATGTTATCATAACTTTTACTGTCTGTTTGACTTAAGCGTGATAAAAAGTGCATTTACAACAGGATCTGTAGATGATTGCTTTTTTGTTGTAATTTTTTGGGAAAAATACAGATATGTCAAGAAAAATATACAGATTTATCAAAGTTTTGGTATATATCTGTATGTACACTGAACGAAATTATAAACGCAACACTTTTGTTTTTGCCCCCATTTTTCATGAGCTGAACTCAAAGATCTAAGACTTTAAAAAAATTAGAATATCAACATTTTTTGTCACTCATTTCAGGAAGTGAAGCCCATATATTATATAGATTTATTACACATTGTTACACGCCGGAGAACCTACCCTGGTTCAGCATCCGCGAAACACGATACCCTCAGTCATAACATCCATATAGGTTACCGAAAATGCTAGGCTAAACCGTCAATATGCAAAAATACATAGTCTAGGGCAGGGGTCACCAACTAGCGGACTCCGGTCCAAATGCGGACCGCGAGATGCGTCCGTCCGGACCTCAAAGCCTTTTGACATAATACATAAATGAACGCCATATTATATTCTAATGCAATCAAATTTATACCAGGCACATCAAGTTCCGCTCAGTAGCAGTTTGGGTCCTATGGCGCCACGGACAGTTAACATACGCGGCACGCACTGTTTCTACGTTCAGACATCGATGAGTGAAGAGAACCAAGACATAGAGACAGACTCGCTGCACAGCGCGCAGACGTAGCTCTCAGTGACTGAAAAACAATGTCTTTTTCAAAAGTTAGAAAAGTTGACGCTGAAAGCCATGTTTTCCGAGATGAATGGCTCGAGAGATTTGCATCTATTCTTCATGCATCGACATGCACGAGACCGGTTTGTCTCATTTGCTCGGAGTCTGTTGCGGTTGTCAAAAGTGGAAACCTTAAACGGCATTATGAAATTAGACAGAGACACTATGAAGAAACTTGTCCGCAGCAGTCCGAGGTAAGGACACGGAAAATAGATTAGCTCAAAGCCCAGTAGTAGCGATCTACACGGGTCCTCCCTCACTCACTTACTGCCCAACAACGAGCATATGAATGTTCCCTAAGAATACAGTGGATCTTAGGAAAACATAACAAGCCCTTTACTGATGGGAAAGTAGTAGAAGAGTGCATGGAGGCTGCGTGTGAAACACTTTTAGAAGGAAAATAAAGACATGAACTAAAAGAAAATATTAAACAAACCCCCCTTTCAGCTGCACCAGCAACAAAAAGAGCTGAAATGTTATCAGAGGATGATCAGTCACAACTTGATGCTGCTATTTGTTAATCTCAGTTCAGCAGAAAACAACACTTTAGTTTTCTTTTAAAGTTGTTAATGTTGAAATGAATGTACAGTCAGTGCAGGTTTAGAGATTAGGGCATTTTGCATATTTTCCTTCATTATATTGTTGTCAGACATTGTAATGCCGTCGTACAGATATGAAAAGACATGTTTATTTCTTTGGTCTGCCAAAAACCATAAATTCATGTTTTTAGGTATTTAATTGTCCGGACCTAGGCTGGTAAGGAGGGTTTGTTTACTGGACCTCAAGCGATTTTAGTTGAAGACTCCTGGTGTAGGGGTTACAGTTTACAACCTAACCAGATATTCCCTGCATGCAACTTTCCCTGCAGTGTGTGTTCAGAACTTGAACTTGTGACTATATCAGTTATGTATGTAATGATGTATGGATACTAAGGGAGACCAACCCGAGAAGCTCGCTTACCTGGTGTCGGCGCTCGGCCTTCTGGGTGAGCCCAATCCTTGCTGCCTCGGAGTGGCTAGCCCTCGCGTCTTCCTCACGCATCCACGTGCGATTTAGAGCATAGCTCGCCGCGACGATCCCGGTGCAACATAAAGTCCAAATGTAAACCAAAACATAACAAAACGAATAAACAAAAGAAACTCTCTTCATTGGGGAAAGTAAGTCCAGGGGAAGTCAATAGGGTTGAACATCCAACAGCCGTAGACTCGACAGTCTCACGCCAAGCAGCATGCCAAGCTGCACACCGCCATTGTACTGCCATCTCATTATGTGCACGCCCCGCTGGTATTTCACCTGCTGTGACTCATTAATTCATGTCTGGCCACACCTACCAGTCAGCGGCTCTCTTACAGCTCCCACATCAATATGTACTTTCCTTAACTTCCACTAATCTCATAACACACATAGAGTGAAATATTTCAAGCCTTTATTTCTTGAAATGTTGATGATTATGGCTTACAGATAATGAAAACCCATAATTCAGAGTCTCATAAAATTAGAATATTTACATTTACATTACATTTAGTCATTTAGCAGATGCTTTTATCCAAAGCGACTTACAAGTTGGGTAAACAATGGAAGCAATTGGGTCAACATTAGGAAAACAAAAAGTATAAGTGCAATAAAACGTCTCACAAAGCCTACTACAGTGTACAGAGCTAAGTTTTTTTTAATATATATATATACATAGAGTAGAAAAGATATAGAAGTCAGAAATGATCAGTCAGGTGCTGACGGAAGAGATGTGTTTTCAGCCGATTCTTAAAGATGGACACAGAATCTGCTGATCTTGTAGAAGCAGGCAGATCATTCCACAAATGTGGAACCGATCCAGAGAAAGTTTGTGAGAGCGATTTTTTTTACCTTTTTGGGATGGCACCACAAGACATCGTTCGTTTGCAGAGCGTAAGGATCTGGCGGGTACATAAGTCTGCATTAGTGAATGAAGATAAGGGGGTGACAAACCAGTGGTGGTCTTGTAGGCCAGGAGCAGAGTCTTAAATTTGATGCGAGCGACTATAGGGAGCCAATGTATCTTAATGAAGAGAGGGGTGACATGTGCTCTCTTCGGTTCATTGAAGACCACTCTTGCAATACAGCGGCAATATTACATAAGCTCAATAAAAAAGGGATATTTCAAACATAAATGTCAGGCTTCTTAAAAGTATGTTCATTTCTATGCACTCAATACTTGGTTGGGCCTCATTTTGCATGAATTACTGCATCAATGTGGCATGGCATGGAGGCAATCAGCCTGTGGCACTGCTCGGGTGAAATGGAAGCCCATGGTTGCTTTGATATCAGCCTTCAGGTCATATGCATTGTTGGGTCTTGTGTCTCTCATCTTCCTCTGTGGTGTTTGTTGAATAAACACTCTGAAAAATAACTGTATGAACTGGCGTGTAGCCTCTTTTATTTATCTTACACACATACCTCCTTGTGTTGTATTACTCTTATGTATCTGTGTTTTTTATGTTTGTTATTATTGCCATCTAGTGGACAATAACAGGAACATCAACTAATCACTACATCTCCGTTCTTTTGAAAGAAAACACAAAATGTAGTGCATAAACAACAGAGACAATTTAACACAAACGTATATATTGTCACTAAACCGCCATTTAAAACAAAAACAAAGCATTTGTTTAGTTCTTTTCAAACGTAACTAGGCATAGTCATTTACAAATTCAGTCGATCAGGTTTCTTTATAATACGCCATGATCTTCTTAGTATAGCAGAGTCATCATTGGTTTCTGCAGAATGACCACTATCCAAGGGAATGGAAGAATACTGAATGCGTGGTGGTACTTGTTCTTCAGGTGAGACCAGAATTTCTTCTCCTTTCTTGTCAGCCAGTGTGTTGTTTGTTTCTTGTGTCTTAAGAAGACTTCTGCGATTCCTCCAAAGAATTTGTCCATTCTCTGTTTTGACAACATATGATCTTGGATTTACTTCTACCAAAACAACAGCCTTCTTGTCCCAGCAGTTTGCATCTTCTACTCTCACAATGTCATTCGTTGATAACACTTTCAGCATCTTTGTTTGTTTGTCATGGTTTGTCTTTTGTCTCTTTTGGAGAGCTTTCTGTTACTGCCTTACAGTTACACTGCCCATGTTGTCCTGTTTTGTGTTCATTCTTAATGGAAGCGTTGTATTATCTTACGATTCATTAAGAGCTCTGCAGGAGATGCACCATGCTCAAGAGGTGTTGCTCGATAGCTCAGAAGATCTCACATTCCAAAGCAATTGTAATGACAGTACTGACTTGCGTATACATTTATGCGGTCTTAGTCAACTCATACCACAAACTGACGTGGATTTGAGGGGGTGTGGTTACACGAGCCGTTTCAGGCAGGTCTGGGTGAGCATTCGCTTTTAGATAGACTGCATCTTTTGTACAGACACTTTAATTTTTGCAATTTTACGTGTCTAATACATGCATGGGCAAATTATAACACACCAAAGACACAGAAAAAACGTGTTCGTGCCATATGACCCCTTTAAAATATATTACCTCAGGTGTTATGAATGAGTTAGGCTGAATTTAAGGAGCTCATTTTCAAATTCTGGTCAAATTCTGCAGGTCAAAGTTTGTAACTGACCTCCGTTCAAAACTCTCTATCACCTATATGAGTTTTAGAAGGGTAGTACTGTATCATCCCAAATTGACTGAAGCGCAATCGTTTCCGTAGGTGAGCTTTGATCGCTCAGCAAATTGAGCGCTACATGGGCAAAACTGTGACCGTGTGAACTGTCCAGCTTTGTAAACTTACATTTTTCCGTTGAATGGATGTATTATTCGGGTATTTTTTAGGATATGCACTTCTTTTTTAACACATTACTCACACTACTTATACTAGAAATTGACATAGAATAGTGCATAAATGCGCAATTTGGGATGCACCTAAGCTCTTCAGGATTACTAGAAACTTCAAGGCAGGTGTGGTTGGACACTGTCCCTCCAGAAATTGAGTTTGACAGCTGTGGTTTAAGCTAACATGCCTATTTTCTTTCTCGTCCTTTCCTCATAATATCTATTTCATTTGTGTTTATTTCAGGTGTCTTTTATAGGTTCTCTGGTGCAGTACAAGCCCTTAACATTTAACCGCTGGTATGTGTACCCAAACTGGGCGTATATATTAGGCTGGTTTCTGACCCTGTCCTCTGTTCTGCTGGTGCCTGGGTGGGCACTGGTTAGACTGATCGTTGGAAAAGGGAGCCTGAAAGAGGTAAAGCTAATTAACTTATTAACAAAGAAAATGATCTAATATTACCAGACCTCTCTAATACCAAATCTTTGTTTTTCCTCTGTATCTTAGCGATGGCGTGTTCTATGTAATCCTGATAGGATCCTTCCTCTTAGCTGTGGGCAACAATGTGAAACACAAGTACTGACTTGCTCTGCACAGGTGGAAGACACAGAGACACATCTTTAAATAGACACTGAAAGACTGTTTAACCACCATGAAAACCCTTTAAGGAGTCGTGGACCTAAACCAAACTTTTTTCACCTGCCAATGACGCAATCAAAAAGTGTACCAGCTATTTCCTTCTGTCTATGAATCACTGAACACAATACAGTATATAGATGGTTTCATTGGATGCACACGCTGGCCTGAAGTTAACTTCCGGTCTGTCTTTCATATTTTAATGTATATTAATTGTATTAAATTACATTAAAACTACTCAACAGTTATTGATTCTTTGCGGAGGCCTAGCGGAAGTTAAGTTTGGGCCACATAACATTTATGTTGCTGACGCTGAAACCATCTATACATTAGAGTAAGATGGGATGGGTAAACATTAGTTTACAGACTTACAAATGAATCCTTATGAATATCGTAATAGCGGCATTAGCACTTTGTTATGTTGTATTTATTTGTCATATCAATGGCATTATGTTTTCAATTGCATTTATTAAAGTTTACTTGTTTACTTAATATGAAATTACATTTCTTTCTGTGTGATTTCTGCTGCCAACAAGTTTAGGAGAAACAAGACTTTAAACTCTTAAAATGAATAACATTTCTCCAATTGTTTAACTATCATGTAATATTTGCTTTGTTTGCCGTAGGACACAAAGGCGTTTTCTCCGACATGCTGTGACTGACAATAGAATCATAAAATACACCGAAAACGCAAAATAATTACAAAAGGAATCAATTGTATTTGTCAGATGTAATCCATATCTACAGAATCCATTTGACTGCGAAGAACAGAACCGAATCCAAGCCTTTATTAGGTGATCTTCATCTCCATCCTGAGCAGCCACCATTAGCAGCAATATCGGCGCTGATACGCTCGCTACAAATTCAAAAGTTTCCGCCGGCGCCAGTGTTGCCAGATTGGAAATGTCTAACTATCCTAATAGAAGCTCAAAACTATTGTACACGAGTCGTATTGAATACAGCTATTTATTTAGACCAAATTTTTTAAACGACCGGGAGAAGGCTTTGGTGTCATTGCCTGAAACAGGTCTTGGCCATCCTGCAAAACTGGGGTAGAGGTCTGCAAGCCCGTCGGATCCCGATGGGGCCCGACACGGCGAGTCCATTTGGGTCGGGCCCAAATGGGACCCATTTTTTTTTCAGATCGGGCTTGGGTCGGACTCGGGCTCATTTAGCTTCTCTCCTTTTATTATGCCCATATACTTGCAGAGCAGTGATCACACATAGGCTACTGTGTGAAATATGTTATATTGATAGATATATTATAAATATTATACATCACCTAAGCAATACGCACACGGCCACGCGCACGCATTAGCAATAGCGGAGAACATCTCTGAAGCCTTCAACAGTGGATGCTATTGTTTTCTTCACAAGGCGCACAAATAAACCCTGAAAGATGACCACCGTATAATGCCTACAGTTCCACGGATTTATTTATTTTTGTATTGGGCTCCTATTTAAAGCTAGCCAGTTGGCGAAAAGTTCTTTAAAACATTGTCTCCGTACATGTCTATAATTCAACGGATTTATTCATATTTTATTATTATTCAAAGCAAACCAGTTGGCGAAAAGGTCTTTGAAACATTGTTCTTCAGTTACTTAACATCAAAGGAAGGTAGGTTTTATTTACTTATTTGCTCCTGGATCATGTAGCTTGGCTATATGCTCTACTGCATGCCGTTATGCTTTTCACGAATTCCTGTGAGACTGTGTTGGCTTTTCTGTAATGGACAGTCTGCCTTGATATTTGTGGGCATGATTGTCGGTGGTGATACTTATGTTTCAGGCCTATAGTCTAATAAAAGTATACCTCTTAGTAGCGTGTGACTGTGTGTGTGTTTGCGAGCGCGTGCGTCAGAGTGAGCGATTTTGGTCTCTCGGGTCGGGTTCGGGCTGAAAAATTGCAGACGTTGTCGGGCTGGGGCCGGGTTGAGGGCTTGAACACCACGGGCCAGGGCCGGGATAGGGCTGGATTTTTTGGCCCGTGCAGGGCTCTAGGTCCTTTTCCCACTTCCCCGTTCTGTATGTTTTTTTGTCTGTGCTTACTTTTATGCTGTCCCATAGACTCTGCCTTCCTCTTCGCCTTTCCCCTTTCTTCACCTTCCTTTTCAGGACTGACCTAAGCACCGCTGCAGTGGGCCGGGAATGCTAACTTGTGCTCGAGAGATGATTGGCTGAGCAGACGTACCGTGAGGCATGCGTAACTGCACGTTTACGTTCTTCTCATAATCATGACGCTAGACGTAGGATCCACAGCTAGATCAATAGCTGTGTCTCGTTTCGTAAGGCTGCGTCCTTGTGTCCTCCAGAGGTATCATCCTCTAGGATGCGGTATACGGAGGATTCTCGACTTAGACATCCTTCGTAGGACATACTGGCAGAAAAGGAAACAGGAAGTACCACATTGCTATGACAACACGTTGCACTCGCACACCTGTCAAATTAATTAAAATGATTTCTACATGATTTAAGAGGTAAAACGTTGGTTACTTTCTACCCCAAACAATGCCAAAAGAGTTAAACAAATAGAAAATGTTTGCCTTACTGTTTCAAAACTTTAAAAATCACAAAACACTTGTAAACCTATTTACTACATATGCCTGCTAAGATTAAAAGAACGTGACACAAATTATAAACTGTTAACATTTAAACAGCACATATTTGATTGAATGTGCAGCTGTTGCCGTTTATTCAAATAACAGATGTTGGCCGACGCAAAGAATTGTGGGTTATCTCTAGCAACAATGGATACAGCTCATGTATCCTCCGAATTCCTGTCCTATCAAAGAAGGTCGCAATTGAAGGGTGCCTCCGGAGAGTCCTACCTGCTTTTATGAAACGAGACAGCCTCGATGACGTAGCAGCCTTCAAATAAGACCTCTGGAGGACGCAGCCTTACGAAATGAGACACAGCCGATATATCGCATATACACACATTAGACACGTGGACGCGTATTTGCGTGTAGAGGCGTAAACCTAAGACTGCCGTTGTCAAAATAAAAGTCACATCAAGCAACGTAACCCTTACCATTTTTATTTTAGCAAGGCTTTCCTTGTTTACTCTTTTATATTAAGGATTTGCTTTACCACGTTGCTTTAAACATGATGATCATTTTTTATACATTTTGATATTCAGAAAAATCTGTTAAAAATATAGCATATATGACACACTCTTATTATAATGAATTTGAAAATCTTCAAGACACAATGGGGGACATACAGTTAAGATTCAAAGAAGAATGTTATTCTCATTGAATGCTAGTATGTTATTATGGAATTCCAAAAGTGACAATATTAAAAATAAATAAATACAAAAATAAATCCATGAAGAAATGTAAAAAAGCAAAAATAAATGAGTATTTATACTTTTATTTCCTTATTTATGAGTAATTATACATTTTTTCACGCTTATTTATTTTTCATTTATTTAATTATACATTTATTTATTTCCACTTTTATTTATTTCCACATTTATTCACGTATATATGTATTTATTCCTACATTTATTTATTTTTAATTTATTTATTTATACATTTATTTATTTATGTATTTCTTTGTCTGTATGCTAATGAGTGGGGGCGTGTTTCACCTCAGACATTAGCAATCGATCTCAGAGCGGCGGTGCTGAAACTTTGAGGCCACAGGGACACCTTGTGGTGTGACCAAATGAAACGAGGTTGACGAAGTTGCATAGAGAAGGCAATCTAGTCATTTAATATCACCCTAATTTTATGTAGATAGGGTTACCACACATAGCCTACATACTCTTTATTAGGGACATTGCCGTAAAACATTATCCGGTCGAGATTTCTAAAATGTCTTTGCACAACAACAGGTCTGCTATGAGACACTTGGAAGAATACACTTGGACATGGAAGCACGTGAAATTATCCACTAGTGATCACATTTATTGTAAATGCGCTGGATGGAGCTGATAAGAACTTGAGTTGTTTGTCGATGAGACTTGCACAAACCAGCTCAGAACGCCGAGAGAAACCAGGGCATTTCACTGAAGTCTACGCAAGCATTATGATCAGTGCATTTGAAACGCGTCTGCAAATACAGTTTACATTCGCGTTTCCTAACTTTGCAATGCATAACACGTGGCATTTCGAATGCTTAAATTATAACGCATATTTCCATAGGTGTAATTTGCGGGTTGACGGGTGGGTCATGTCCCCACCACTTTTTGCCCAAGTCAATTTTGTCCCCACCACTTATTGGAAGAAATAAAAAATACGGAGTGTCTATTTACCGTTGCTTTGTAAGCAGAGGCAATTTCTAACAACTCCGCCCATCAGTTTCAGATTGGAATAGACAAAGTGTAAGAAAGGCACACAAACATCAACTTCTCCAGTGGCGTAGAGCATAAAGCGTGTGTTACCTACTTCATGTCGTCGTGGGTTCGGGACTACAGTCAGCTGGACTTTTTCCCTGTCACATATCAGATTGTAAAGGTATTTATTTGTAATAAACGATGAAAATATTTGAAAATGGCTTTTAAAGTCATACATGTACCAAACATTTTGAGCTTAATTGCACTTTGATGCTATATATTCGTCCTTATTGTTCTCGACATGCCGTTGCTATCGTCGATTGCAAGATTAATTACATTTTGATACTTGATAGAAAACTCCAATGGAAAAAGTCACAACATTGTAGTTTCATGAATTCAAAACAAAATTTAGAAAGTTTGTTGTATATTTGTAGCCTATCTGGCAATGCCCGTATAATAAGTGAAAATAAGATTTTTTTAAAGATATTATTTTTCCATCTGTTTCCCCTGTATAACTTACTTGAATGTTTGTCCTTATTAGCAGGGGGTTCCCAAACGTATCAATCCTTGACCCAGCAACAGGTAATCTGTGTTAAACACACATTTTTAACATGGGGAAAATACATTCGTTTCAGTAGTTTTTGTTTTATCACAAATTAATACGTTTAATTACGTACGGCAACAGCCATCCTTACATATAATAAAGCACAACATGCTTTAAATGATCTATTAATGAAAACATAATATAGTTTAAAAACAAATGGAAGCAGATCTGCTATGTGGAAATTTAGAATAGTGAGTTTAGCGAATTCGTACGGTGGCGTATTGCTGCCACGCCATCTCATAATAATTACACATTAATCTATTACGTGAAAGTGACATGTTTTCTAGCTGGACATAGGTAAAATGTCATGTTTTCGAACCACGGCCCGCTGTACGGTACACTAAAAAAATCTGTAAAAATAGGGCACAATATACTGTATTAATATGAAGGAATTTTCTGTATTCATTTTTACAGTTGTTTTACCTGTATTTTACATTTTGCACTGCATTAAATTGCATTTTAGCATTAACGGAAATGTCCATAAAATAAAGGAAAATGTACTGGTAATTTTCTGCAAGTACTTTATCCGTTTTTTTACGGGATTTCTTTTTTACAATGTAGCCAAAATCAAGAGAGTGATTATCTAGTTGTGCTTACGGATACAGAATATTTAATAAATGTTTGATTGACAACAAATCCAGCCTGAATACATTTCAGATGTAGTAGTTTATATCCACGAAGCTTCCCATAATGGTCTAGTTCATCAACAAGGAATAATGCCACTTCCAATGGGTCCGCTCAGCTATCACAGTGATGATTGGACCATATTCGTTGCCACGACTTACCAAATAACGTTTATGGGACGTGACGAGTACATCCCAAGAACCAAACAATTAAAATCGTTTTTATAATTGTATTTAAACACATCCTCCCTCGCATGGATATGTATTATACAAAATATGACAATTAATAAAACTTAACACAGCACTGTACATCAGCATTAGACACTTTATTCAGATAGGCTACTGAAGACTTCAACTCAATGTAGAGGATTCAAAGCAGATATTTATTGACAAAGATAAATAAATATTATCTTTAAGCTTAATATTACATTCTTGTTTTACCACAAGTTTAGCAGGATGTCCGTTTTTAGATACAACTATCAAAAGCTTCTTCAGTCACACTCGCAAACATCAGGGTCCATTCATTTAAACGTGCCAAATCGATCGAAAATAATTCAAATATGTGTTTACTCTCACATCTGTGAGGTATAAAGAAAAAAAGTTAAATAATCGTTAATGTTTTAATCATGCCAGAGTGTGGCTCTTGATGTGGTAAAAGTCGATCTTGAAGTTCAAAAAATCTCTCAGACAAAGAAGGTTCAGGTGTCAAGGAGTTAACTTTATTTGATCAGGCCAAACAAAGTGAGATGTCCCCAGTCATCTGAAAACCAAGTGTTTTCCAGCCTGTAGTTATAGTGAAACTTAGGAAAGGAGGTGCTTTCCTAAACCAATCAGGAAATTCCCTTTACCTTTTATTTTTTATTATCCAATCATTCTCGTCTGCCACTATTATTTTCTAGGCAACAAGGTTTGTATCTAATAGTGGAATGTCGACCTT